>NC_041400.2:38617698-38865198 GCF_900747795.2 Erpetoichthys calabaricus | reverse complement strand
TGTTTTCTCGTTAATATTTGTTTCACTGGTGTTAGTGTTCTGATTAGAGGTTATTGGTCCTTTGATGTCTCGACGGTTTCTTCTTAGAACAGTTCCTATTACGCAATTCCGTCACATACTGGTCTATTGTTTCGCCGCTTTTCTGGAAACATGTAAAAAACTTGTGCCGCTCAAACGTCACATTGCGCTTTGGGTTGCAATACGCTTCGAATTTTTCAACTATTTTGTTCAATTTCATATTGTCTCCATCTTCTTCAAGCTGAAAATTGTTATACACCTCTAGCGCCTCTTCGCCAATTACATGTAGAAGCATAGACGCTTTCATTTTTTCACTTTTCCTATCTGCTTTATTCGCAGCAAGATACAACTCGAATCTCTGTTTAAATCTTTTCCAATTTTCAGCTACATTTCCCTTTAACTGGAGATTTGGTGAGGGCTGTAATCCTTCCATATTTTTTTTTTTTTTTCTCTTTTGCTAGAATGTCTTAGCGCTTTCTGACCACATTTTCGGGTTACTCACAGACACGAGACTCGTTCAAAAGCTGAACCTCTTCTAATCCGCCACATCTGACACCATGTAGTGATCTTGTTAGGTTCGTAGTTTAATCAATACACAGGATTGAAAGATATAATAACTTTGTAATAGACAGACTTTAGAGACATTTACTGTACATGTTACTACTCGTTCTTTAGTTCACGCCCATTCTCCTACTTGCGTCCGCATTCACAGGCATTACTAATCATTCTGTAAGTATCCCTTAATAGACCTTACTAATCAACTATCATTACAAAATCCAACATGGTTTGTGCCCTTCAGAATGAAAACAGTTTGCATTTACTTTTTTTAATAAAAGGCGAGCTTTTAAGCCTGAGAAATCACCCCGTAAATGCACGTTTAATTGCACATGTGTTAATATATATGCTTACACAGTATTAAAAGACACTCAAGGCGGGGGGAATGTGGGGGTTGACGGAGAATGTTTTCTTCAGCGCTCTTTGGGCGTTCACGTGATTACGTAGGAGGCGTGATGACGCGATACCGCCTCCTCCATTACAGTATATGGACAAAAAAGAGGTTCCAGTTATGACCATTACGTGTACAATTTCGAAATGAAACCTGCCTAACTTTTGTAAGTAAGCTGTAAGGAATGAGCCTGCCAAATTTCAGCCTTCCACCTACACGGGAAGTTGGAGAATTAGTGATGAGTGAGTGAGTGAGGGCTTTGCCTTTTATTAGTATAGATAGATTATATATACATACTGTGGAATATGACTCTGACACAGACAGGCAGACACGTTTAAATCACCCCACACACATTTATTTACGGTTTCCATGTCACAATAATTCACTCGCAAGCCCCAATACCCCACAGTCCAGGCCAATCAATAATGCCTTTTCTCTCTCTTCAGACCGCCTCCTTCTCTCCTCCCGAAACCTTGTCCACTCTTCCACCCAACTCAAGTCCCTCTCTGAAGGGAGGCGGCCCCTTTAAATAAGCACCCGGATGTGCTCCAGGTGTGTTCCCGGCAATCTCCCACCGACACGCCCCAGTGTGGCGGAAGTGCCGGCTGTCTCCCCGGAAGCACTCCGGGTGTCCCGGTTCCTCTTCCCCCCAGCACTTCCTGGTGTGGCGGAAGTGCTGAGGTCCAGGGTCCTCCAGGTATTGGGGTCCCCCCTGGCGATGACCACGGCCCCTAGAGGGTCGAGCTACCCAGCTCTGTACCCCCGGCCCCCAGGGCGGTCGCCCCCTCGAGGTCTGGAGGAGGCACAAGCCCTCCTCCAATCTTCTCGGGCGTCCCGGATGGGTACCACCCCCATCCGGGTACCACAATACATACACACTTACAGTCATATGAAAAAGTTTGAGAACCCCTCTTAATTCTTTGGACTTTTGTTTATCACTGGCTGAGCTTTCAAAGTAGCATCTTCCTGTTAATATATGACATGCCCTTATGGAAACAGTAGTATTTCAGCAGTGACATTAAGTTTATTGGATTAACAGAAAATATGCAATATGTATCATAACAAAATTAGACAGGTGCATAAATTTGGGCACCCCAAAAGAGATATTAGTTGAGTTACTTTTGCAAATATAACAGCCTCTAGACGCCTCCTATAGCCTTTGAGGAGTGTCTGGATTCTGGATGGAGGTATTTTTGACCATTCTTCCATACAAAATCTCTCCAGTTCAGTTAAATTTGATGGCTGCCAAGCATGGACAGCCTGCTTCAAATCATCCCATTGATTTTCAGTGATATTCAAGTCAGGGGACTGTGACAGCCATTCCAGAACATTGTACTTCTCCCACTGCATGAATGCCTTTGTAGATTTCGAACTGTGTTTTGGGTCATTGTCTTGTTGGAATATCCAACCCATGCGTAACTTCAACTTTGTAACTGATGCTTGAACATTATCCTGAAGAATTTGTTGATATTGGGTGGAATTCATCCAACCCTCAACTTTAACAAGGGCCCCAGTCCCTGAACTAGCTACACAGCCCCAACAGCATGATGGAATCTTCACCAAATTTGACAGTAGGTAGCAGGTGTTTTTCTTGGAATGCAATGTTCTTCTTCCACCATGCAAATCACTTTTTGTTATGACCAAGTAACAACATTTTTCTCTCATTAGTCCAAAGCACTTTGTTCCAAAATAAATCTGGCTTGTCTAAACAAGCATCTGTATACAACAAGCGACTGTTTGTGGCGTGACTGCAGAAACAGCTTCTTTCTCATCACCCTACCATATAGATGGCACTGAATTTTAGAATAATGTACAGATACACCATCTGCAGCAAGATGTTCTTGCAGGTCTTTGGAGGTGATCTGTGGGTTGTCTGTAACCATTCTCACAATCCTGTGCATATGCTGCTCCTGTATTTTTCTTGGCCTGCCAGACCTGGGTTTATCAGCATCTGTGGCCTTCCATTTCCTGATTACATTCCTTACAGTTGAAACTGACAGTTAGCTTTTTGTAGCCTTCCCCTAAACCATGGTACTGAACAATCTTTGTTTTCAGATCTTTTGAGAGTTGCTTTGAGGATCTCATGCTGTCACTCTTCAGAAAAGAGTCAAAAGGAAGCACAACTTGCAATTGACCACCTTAAATAACTTTTCTGATGATGGGACACACCTGTCCATGAAGTTCAAGGCTTAACGAGCTAATCCAACCAAATTGGTGTTGCAAGGAATCAATATTGAGCAGTTACATGCATTCAAATCAGCAAAATTACAAGGGGACCCACATTTTTGCACAGCCAGTTTTTCACATTTGATTTAATTTCATACAACTAAATACTGCTTCACTAAAAATCTTTGTTCGGAAAACACCCCAGTACTCAGATGTTCCTAGGAAATGAAAGACATACCACTGTTATCTTTTGTTGTTGAAAGCAAATTATTATGCAGGCAGAGAGGGGTTCCCAACCTTTTTCATATATGACTGTGTGTATATAACAAATTTTGCAAACAACTTAAACTGTAATTTTGACAACATATTTTCAACCATCCAAAGAGGCATTTAGACTTAGTAAAATATCCAGAGGTGCTTGTCAAAAGTTGTATTGCACTGAACATGTCTTAGAAAAGGAATAAATAGTAAATATTATTTTTTGTAAACCAACTACACTTTCTGTTAATGTTTACAGTCTCTGTCCACTGACACGTTAGCTATATGGATTGTAATGGCGTTGGTTATCTCGATCAACCGCTTGCTTTTTTGTCATAAGCAGTATCTCTAGCAAACACGTCTACAAGTGACGTCTGACTCGAGTGTCCTCTAGCGTTTTCAGTTTTACCTGAGGACATGGATGGTGCCAATCTTAGTTCCACACATTCATGGTACTCCAAAGCATGTTTGTGGCTAAGGTGGTGCAGCAAATTGCTTGTGTTGCCGGCGACACCTTTAGCTCAACAGCATTAACAGTAAGTAGTTGTTTGGTCCACAACAGACCTTTTAAAACCTCCAGACAATGGACACGGCTCCTGCTTTCGGCAAAATTTCTTCTTTGTCAACATGTTCAAGTTTATCGTCTACTACAGCTTCATTTTCAAAATGTTCTCTGTCCATTGTCACCACTCAATACCTCCACCAACGCATGTATTCCGTTGCATGCATGTTTAGTGGTGTAGCAGTGAAAAAAGGTCCCCCTTTAAACAGTTTCCCGATGCACCATGTTCTGAACGTTGTTTAAGCTACTTTAACCGGTGTTGCAGTATAAGAAAAATCCATATCATAACAAAAAATAAAAAACAGTTTTCGGTATGAACCGGTATACCTCCCAGCACTTATTCAAAGCACAAAGCACAGCAAATATGCATTTTAGCAGGACAGGCAAAAGACACACTTCTTTGCTGAACACAAATATACAAATGCTAAATTTGCAATGAAATATGTATCTATATATCTACATAGTGGTGACTATTTTGGTTTCCAAGCTGGCCCAATATAAATAAATCAATGCATTTAAATTATTAATAACCTAAGTTTTGCAAGTAGAAACATCGTAAGGAATGGAATACACAAGTAAAAGAAAAAAATATGAATGTGGGCTGGACAGGTGTTGAATTACCTTGAGATGACTTCCATGGCTCTAAGACAAACAGGGTTCATTTGTAATCATATACAGTTTTTAAGCTTGTATATATTAAAATTACCCTTACATTGATATGTGCAACTCTGAAGCTTCTAAGCACTGGTGACAATACCCAACACTGAGCAATCAACTTAATACACATTAACCTCAACATACATAAACCCTTCACATCCGATGACTTTGCAGTTGTAAAAACAATTAATTTACTACTCCCAAAGCAAACACTTCTTATGTAGATGAAGATGTAATCAATGCACCACTATAACCATGTGATTACAAAGCAGAAGCTTATGCCCTTAGTCTACCCACTCTTATTTGTGACCATTAACAAAAAACCAAGGAATGCATATGCAGAATGGCTTGTACTGTACTGTACCGATAAACAGAAATGAACAACATAGGAGATTATCAAACAAGTGAAGATTTCTAAAAGCTTGCCATGTTCATACCTATTAAGAACACACATATATTCTGGAGCATCAAAGGTTTTCAGAGAGCAGGCTATGCACAGTGGAGTGAGAAAATGAATGTAAAGCTTCAAATGTACTTCATAAGATGTCAGCATTTTTCATATTTAAAAAATTCCTTCACGTTTCTCCTCAAACCTCTTTTCCTGGAGCAAGTCTTAATATGTATTTCTAACTTAACCAACCGGCAATGTTGAAACATTCTGATCCAAGCATCTTACTTGACATTTAAAAAAAAAAAAAAAAAACACCTCACATTTAATTACTGTTTGAAAATGGCTGTAAATGAGCCAATAGCAAAAGCAAGCTTTCCCCCCCCCCCTAACTGCCTATGTAGAACATATCTTGGTAATTACTTATTACACTACTACAGTGATCTTAAAGTGCCACGCTTAGTTCAGGTGCTGTGGGGTAATTTGTCAGCACAGTGCTAAATCAGCAGAGCATTAAATAGCAGGCAGTGGTATTCAATTCTCAAGGGCTTTCAATTTCAGAAAAAAAAGCAATGCAATCAAACTTAAACCCATGGGTTCAGCTGACATTTTAAGCTTGTAAAAGTTGCAGAAATTACATTCCCTAAAGTACAATATCACTCACTAAAAGCCAAATTCACCTGCAACTTTATGGCTATGCCACTACTACTGCAAGCTCTCATTATCAGATATACAATTGCTTTTCTATTTCTTAGTTCTCCAGAAGGTGCATGAATCAGTTCAAAATACCATTTTATTGGAAACAATCATTATAATGTCAGAAAATACTTAATAAAAAAAAGTTCCCAAGTTTGCAAAAATGTTTCAGATGGCTGTTATACAAAATTATACTGTTAGGTATCAATCCTACCAAGCTTTGACCATATTAAAATTGATGCAGAATGATACAGATGTAAAATAAATACTATTCACTGGTCTTTTTTTGATTTTCAACATCATTACTAATGCTGGAAAAAATCCTATGAGACATGCTAGAAGTATCAGTTAATGACAGCACAAGGAGAGCATTGTGATCGTCTACAATTAATTTTGATTTTATAAAAATTACGTAAATAAAGGCTACAACTGAAAACTGTTTGAAAAGTCTCCGTTTGAAAATGCATGCGTAAAATTTCAACCTCTATACAATCTATTAATATTTATTTTTATAAGGACCATTTTGATCAATTAATGTAATATTTTATTAATACAGTGCCTTGCTCAAGCACTTCACAGAATTCCAAAATGAACACCAGTGAAAAAGCCTAAAAAAAAAAAGATCAAATACACAATATTGGATAAAAAAAAAATAATAACTGCATAAAACACTAAATAAAAATAAATACAGAAAGTACAATGCTTTAGAACAACAGACAATAAACCATAATAAAAAGCAAATACTACAAGAAAACACTTAAAAAATAAAATTAATTTGTGATACAAATGCAAACCATCACGGGCACCTGGGAAAAGACAGGTAAACTGAAAGATAGGGTCAGAATGTCAGGGTAAATTAAATGCCTTCCTGAATAAATGAGTTTCAAGTTGGGTTTTAAAAGAATGATTTGAGTCCGCTGATTTAATTTATAATTAACATATCTTATTATGCAAAATAAAAGTACGAAGAGCTGAACAAGAAATAAACATATTGCATATACAATTAAAAAGACAGAATATTTGAAAATGACTATACAGTAAAAAAAAAAAAAAAAAAAAAAAAAAAAAAAAAAAAATGACAAAAATATACAAAAAGCCATTACACCCCCAATTCCTTTGGTTCCCTAGTGAACAGAAACAAGGAAACCTAACTAGACTTTAATATTGCCTTTCAAAATATCTTTGCGAACATGAAAAAATATACATAAAATACAAATGTACATCTACTGAACATTGACTGAAAACTGCCTTAGCAGAAGGCTAACAAACAATACAGGCTACTAAAAAAGCTTCCACACTTGTCACACACTTTCCACAGAAATCAGTGATTGTGGGCAACCTACTAAAAAGATATTCTAATAAATACACAAATTGTATGAAACAAAACAACTTCAATTCCAAAATTCCACTGCTTTCTAACTTTGAAGACATCTAGCTTTCAATATGAATGGATCAAAAGTCATAAAAATAATTTTTTGCTACTGCCATGTAACTTTATATTTAAAGTTTTCTACCACTTTTTTAAAAGCTATGTGGTGCTCCATTTCCCTTGGTACCCTAAGCATGTGTTTATTTTGTTTAATGGTAAATCCTGGGCTATCTATTTCATTAGTACTCAGTTTAATCAGGTTCGTATTGGTTTCTTTTATGATTGCAGGAATTGGGAGAAATATCTTCACACTTTGAAGAGGGCCAAATAAAAAAAAAAAAAAAAAAACTTTTGGAGAATGAAAGAGAGGGGTCATTGTGCAATGCAAGAAGTGCTGACCGTGTCCGGTAACTGAATGCCCATTCCAAACCACACCTGTCTTTTTCCACCAGTATACCGCACACCACTACAGTAAATATTAGTGTCATGTGTAACAGAGAAAGGAGGAGTTTGGAATGATGACTATAATATGGTTTTCCAGTCCTCTCTCATCTAGTGTCTGTGTCCTTTTGGCTATTGCAATCTTTTCTTTTTATTTGTCAGTTTAAAATATGACTTTTTCTTTGAAATTCTGCCTCTAAGGTTTCTCACTTACAATAAAATAGGTTTTTAAATTTCTAGGAAAGATATTGCATTTCCAGTTCACAAAAGGTGGACAACCTCATTGTGTGTGTTTTTTTTATCTCGCGACAAAAAATTGAAAGTGAAATATTTAACAGTAAATTGTCCTTAAGGCTTTATTTTTTTTGCCTTATCACCCAGCTCACATTAGACTGTATTTCTCTACCAATATATAAATACTCTTAATAATACAGATTGTCAACCTATATGATATATTCAAATGTAGGTTTAAAAGTTCTAAGTGCTACTTACATGCCAGTTTGTACTTAACATATGCCTGATTGCTTCATTATTACTTAACAAAACAAACAAAAAAAAAAAAACAAAAAAAAAAAATTAGCTTCATTGCCTGTGGTGCAAATAGCAAAGAATGCAACACTAATAGGGAAAACTAAACCGAGTTCTGCAGAGCCATCACTTTGAAAACACCATCCACAACAAAAACAGGACATTCTGCATACAGATAGTGGCATGATCAAAGAGAAAAGTGGTACCGGGGCACTTCACGTGCTTGTACGCATATTTGAAACTCATACAAAATTGCTCCTGATTGCTTACACACATTAAAAAAAGAACTATAGTTACTTTAGTCCGCCGGATTCTGCACCTCGTTTAGCATGGATTCTTTTTGCTCAAGTAAAATGATCAGCAGTGCCAAGTGAGCAAGTGTTCAGTGTTGTGGAGAATATTTACAAGGACAAGAAAAGCTCTCTCCATTAGGCCTGGGTAGAAATGTTGATTTTCTGATTAACCATCATTTTTCATTTCAATATTGTTATCGTTTATCTGTCATTAATATCAAAAAACACGCTTTTTTAATAGAATCTGTATCAGTAGCCAATATCTCAGATCGATTGGAATCCACCTCCTACATGAAACCGATCATTCAATTTAAAGTAAAAGTTTTAGACATTGTGGGCCAAGTTTGACACCACTTTAGAAAAGGAGTCTATTATATTTGTTGTTCTTTTGAGCCTTCAGCTAAACAAACTGATGGGAATAACAATATATTTGAAGAGTGTATAATTCTGGGATGCAAATGAGACAAGAATTCTGGGACGGATACACAAATGTAAATGTTAGGGAGTTTTATTATCTATTAGAATGCATATATGTTTAAGCTCAGGTAAACTAATCAGTGGGTATATGCCTATAAGAAGATGTTAAGTAGGAGATAGGAAGAATTTATATCATGATTACCTTTAAATAAATTCAGACTGACAGAAGATCAAGAAAGAAGATACATTTTCTGTCATTCAGTTTTGACTGATAAAACTTACTAAAATAGCCATCAAGTTACAGTATAAAATAAAGGACATATCGATATGATACAGAGGCAATATCGTTTTTGGAAAAGGGAGATGACATAAGGCTTTTAAAACACAGGGATGGCACACAACTTTTAATGTGAAAAATGAGAACTGAAGATGCATCAAACCATCACACTGTCGGAGGACAAAAGTGCTGTGTCATCTGAAATGCACCCCAAGAAGGAGAAGGAGAAAGGCTGCAAAATAGTGGACACTTTTAAAGAATGCCTTAGCTGGATTAAGAAGAATGGGTGTTTGAAATTAAACACACACATTTCTCTCTCAGTTATAGTGAAGCGAAGCTTCAATGGCTTGAATTGTTCAGGTGGTATGTTTTTTCTATTTTTGACTTCTAGTATTTATGCCTGCTTTCTTTGCAAATAAATGCAAGTAATGAGTAATGATAAAAGTTTGAATATTAACTAAATGAAACTTGCCTTGCTTATTGATATCATCTTCCTTAGTGTGCTTGTTTGAGTGATTCATTAGTTGTGTAGCACTTTCAAAGGTAGTAACCAGGAAAACAGAAAGATAGGGGCATAATCGAAGAACCTAAGCTTTGTGCCCCCCCCCCCCCCCCAATTAAAAAACCTTGTTGAAGTATGTCTTGAATGTTTGTTGCTAATTCTGTTACATTTCTGTAGTCCCGGGAAGTCCTGGCCAGAGCACAGCTCTTTACCTTTAATAATGTTTTGTGTAAATCTAGCCCTTTTAAGGGGTAACAATTAGGGTGCTCTGACAAATGTGACATTTGAGAGTGAAGCAAATTAGTAACTTCTGCCCTTGTTAAGGTTTTGATACGGTCATAGACAACCTTAGCCATTGTTGAGATACTGATTGCTGGGATAGGTAGCCTCGGCCCTTGTGGTGTGTGATGAGAATGAGTGATAAGTGAATGTCATATAGGTAAGTATTGTATGGTGTAAAAATAAATCAAGGATGATAACTTACGGATATTCGGTATTCACTAGTCCATCAATACCAAAAATAACCTTAGAAGTTAAATATACCTTTCGTAAATGTTTTTACATGACAAAGCAGCATTTGATACGATTGTTAGTATGGAATATTGTTGCAGACACAATCTGTTGAACTGCATCTTAAGCTTGGATTTATGAAATATAATCAATTTTTCCTTCCCAAGAACTGACACAAAACAAAGGTCTCCACTGCTACACTGATTTCCATACCAACAATAGAGGCAAAAACAAATGCAAAAAAAATAATAATAATCATAATAATAATAATTAATTCGGAAAAAAATCCTGATTGTCCTCAAAGTATCAATGATGTACTGCAATACTCAACAGCATCATATTTTCCCACATCACCACTAGGCATGGGACAGTAAAATATTATATATAACACACACACACACAGGTGCTGGTCATACAATTAGAATATCATGACAAAGTTGATTTATTTCAGTAATAACATTCAAAAAGGAAACTTGTACATTAGATTCATTCATTACACACAGATTGATGTATTTCAAATGTTTATTTCTTTTAATGTTGATGATTATAACTGACAACTGATGAAAGTCCCAAATTCAGTATCTCGGAAAATTAGAATATCAATTAAGACCAATGCAAAAAAAGGATTTTTAGAAATGTTGGCCAACTGAAAGGTATGAACATGAAAAGTATGAGCATGTACAGCACTCAATATTTAGTTGGGGCTCCTTTGGCCTGGATTACTGCAGCAATGCGGCGTGGCATGGAGTCGATCAGTCTGTGGCACTGCTCAGGTGTTATGAGAGCCCATGTTGCTCCGATAGTGGCCTTCAGCTCTTTTGAATTGTTGGGTCTGGCGTATTGCATCTTCCTCTTCACAATACCCCATAGATTTTCTATGGGGTTAAGGTCAGGCGAGTTTGCTGGCCAATCAAGAACAGGGAAACCATGGTCCTTAAACCAGGTACTGGCAGCTTTGGCACTGTGTGCAGGTGCCAGGTCCTGTTGGAAAATGAAATCTGCATCTCCATAAAGTTCATCAGCAGCAGGAAGCATGAAGTGCTCTAAAACTTCCTGGTAGACGGCTGCGTTGACCTTGGACCTCAGAAAACACAATGGACCAACACCAGCAGATGACATGGCACCCCAAACCATCACTGACTGTGGGAAACTTTACACTGGACCTCACGCAACGTGCATTCTGTGCCTCTCCTCTCTTCCTCCAGACTCTGGGACCTTGATTTCCAAAGGAAATGCAAAATTTACTTTCATCAGAGAACATAACTTTGGACCACTCAGCAGCAGTCCAGTCCTTTTCGTCTTTAGCCCAAGCGAGACACTTCTGACGCGGTCTCTTGTTCAAGAGTGGCTTGACACAAGGAATGCGACAGCTGAAACCCATGTCTTGCATACGTCTGTGCGTGGTGGTTCTTGAAGCACTGACTCCAGCTGCAGTCCACTCTTTGTGAATCTCACCCACATATTTGAATGGATTTTGTTTCACAATCCTCTCCAGGGTGTGGTTATCCCTATTGCTTGTACACTTTCTTCTACCACATCTTGTCCTTCCCTTCGCCTCTCTATTAAGATGCTTGGACACAGAGCTCTGTGAACAGCCAGCCTCTTTAGCAATGACCTTTTGTGTCTTGCCCTCCTTGTGCAAGGTGTCAATGGTCGTCTTTTGGACAACTGTCAAGTCAGCAGTCTTCCCCATGATTGTGTAGCCTACAGAACTAGACTGAGAGACCATTTAAAAGCTTTTGCAGGTGTTTTGAGTTAATTAGCTGATTAGAGTGTGGCACCAGGTGTCTTCAATATTGAACCTTTTCACAATATTCTAATCTTCCGAGATACTGAATTTGGGACTTTCATTAGTTGTCAGTTATAATCATCAACATTAAAAGAAATAAACATTTGAAATACATCAGGCTGTGTGTAATGAATGAATATAATATACAAGTTTCACTTTTTGAATGGAATTACTGAAACAAATCAACTTTGTCATGATATTCTAATTTTATGACCAGCACATTCATGTATGTATGTATATTATTATATATTATATATATATATATATATATACACACACACATACACACACACTAGGGGGTACCGCCCCCTGCTCGCTTTGCTTGCCCACCCCCGGGTTTGGTTTATCGTGTATATAAAATTTAAAGAGATTGTTAGTTTCATGGGAATTGTTACATATGCATTATTTTCACTTTTACTTTAAAACTTTTGTAAAAACCCTGGGTGTACTTTCATCTCTTTCTTGCAGGACGTACAACGCTGCTCGCGTTGTGAAGGGGGTGCGGCTTAACGCACACTAAGGAGAAGCGGTCGGATCATCCGCTGGCTTTCTGCTGCTGGTGAGCTGCGTGTTTTGCTTGTCGCTTGCAGTTGTTTTAAGAGCTGGGAGCACATGAAGCGTGTCTGCCAACAGCAATCCAACAACTGCTAGGTTAGATGTCTGTGGACTGGTTTTAAATGATGTCTCACGCTGTTCACGTTATTGGGGGGTGGGGGTGCAGCTGAACGCATGCTAAGGAGAAGCCGTCGGATCATCTTCTGGGTTTCTGCTACTGGCGAGCTGCGTGTTTTGCTTGTCATTGTTTTAAGAGCTGGGAGCAAATTAGGCATTTGTATTGTGCCGTTTTTTTTGAGCCTTTCGAACGCCACTGCTTTCATAATCTCTAACCTGCTCTGCATGTGTATAACGCCAAAGTTTTTGAACGTCTTTATGAAGTTCTACTGTGTCTTTTACTCTTTGTCTTTTAATGCTGAGCCCGATTAGACATACTTTTTTTTCAATTTCACTTGTTCCGGGCTGTTTATTAGTTTCCTTATCTTCTCAATTTGCAAATAGATTATTCTTTTTCTTTTTTGCATTTCTTTCTCTCAAATGCTTGAGTCTCTTTTCTCCGCGCTGCTCTTTCATTTTCGCTTAGTCGTCGAAGTTTCTTCTATAATGTATTGTCCTTATACGCTTTATATGCGCAGAGAGCCTGGATCTGTGTGTGCTCAAAGCCTTGATATGACTGAGTGTTGTGCTGCCCGTGGTCTTATTTGATATTGGTTGTAAGTAGGGAGTGTCTTGCAAGAATCTCATGTTCTACGTCCCCGTGAGACGGTCCTGGGTCAATCTCTTGGCACCAAGTCTCATGTTTAATGTTCCCGTGACACTTTTAAGTGTTTTCCCTGATCTTCACGTGAAGATCACGTCTCCCTGGATTTTTTTTTTATATTATATATTATATTTATATTATATTTATACACACATACATACATACATACATATAGTACTGTGCAAAAGTTTTCGGCAGGTGTGAAAAAAAATGCTGTAAACAAAAAATGCTTTCAAAAATGGAAGTGTTAATCATTTATTTTCATCAATCAACAAAATGCAGTGTATGAACAAAAGAGAAATCTAAATCAAATCAATATTTGGTGTGACCACCCTTTGCCTTCAAAACAGCATCAATTCTCCTAGGTACACTTGTACACAGTTTTTGAAGGAACTCGGCTGGTAGGTTGTTCCAAACATCTTGGAGAACTAACCAGAGATCTTCTGGTTTTGCATGGTGTGGAATGCTTTGCTGTTCTTCCAGAATATAGCCAGCCAGTGTTTGTTTCACTCATCGGCTCTTCTCTGCTTTAGATTAACTTTTATAGCCATTCTTAAACTTGAAATATATGGAAAAATCAACCTTGAAAAAATATAAATTACTAGACAACAACTTGGGTCAAACCTCAAAGTGGGGAAAGAGATGTGGAGGATTAGTATTGTTGATTCTTTGCAATTATTTATGCTCAATGGTTTATGTTTTTATTTTCAATCTCTGTGGTTCACCTCTAGTGCCTCGGATGGGTGGTTCTCTTATTTCTTAAAATCCAACTTACTGAAATCTTGACAGGTACTAAAAGCCTGGGACAAGGATGATGGGCCATATTGACTATAATATGTTCTACATTTGAAACATATTAATAGAACCCATTTTCCCAATCTTATCTCACAGAGGCTGGTTTACAGTGTTGCCAAATACTTAAAAGGTAAGGTTTCTTTCTTTAAACCCACAGAAACCTTTTCAGACTTCAAAACCTTCTTTTGTGAATTACACAGTTGTAAAAATCACAAGGGGAAACCAGTTAAGCATCAATTTCACAACATTTTCGTCAAACATGCAGACAGATATTTTTAAAAATATTTTTTAACAATCAAACATCATTTTATCAAATGACTGTGGAGTCATATGGAGTGACCGAAATTAAGGTTAAAATTTGCAGTACATTATAACAACAAGTCATTTTCTACAGCTAATTCTTCCAAGAGTGCACAGGCATACACAAATGTCTGATCACTTATGGAATATATCTTGAAAACACAACAGACACGGTTGTTACAGGAATTGTGAAAACATCTTATAAAAATCAATCCATTATTTCACTTCATACAAGGCAAGCTTAAAGTGGTGATGAACATAAAAAAACAAGGATACAACTGCAAGACTTAAAAATCACTGCTTTGTGATTTTTAACAAATGGGACTTGTTCATTAAATATTACATTTCACCAAGTGCTAAGTTACTAATATTTCCTGTTTGTACCGATACATATATAATTAGAACAGCAGCAAATGCCATAAACCAGACAAAACAATTTCGTCATATACCCGATTTGAGAAATGTGTTATAAAAGCAGCTTTAAACAGGTTCTGTAAATGAGCGGCTATAAATTAAAATACCCTCAATCTTTTTTTTTTTATAAATACAGATATATATGTAGGGTGGCACGGTGGCACAGTGGTAGCACAGCTGCCTCACAGTAAGGAGACCCGGGTTCACTTCCTGGGTCCTCCCTGTGTGGAGTTTGTATGTTCTCCCTGTGTCTGCATGGGTTTCCTCCGGGTGCTTCAGTTTCCTCCCACAGTCCAAAGACATGCAGGTTAGGTGGATTGGCGATTCTAAATGTTCCCTAGTGTGTGCGTGTGTGTGTGTGTGTGTGTGTGTATGTCTGAGTGTGTGTCGGTGTGTGTCCTGCAGTGGGTTGGCACCCTACCTTGGATTGGTTCCTGCCTTGTTGCGTGTTGGCTGGGATTGGCTCCAGCAGACCCCCCGTGACCCTGTGTTGGGATTCAGCGGGTTGGAAAATGGATGGATGAATACATATGTATCTTAATCATGTTTGGATTTTGAATGTTGCTATTTATTTTAAGCAGTGCAAGTTTCTCATTTATCAAAACATTAAATGCCAATGATCAGGAAGTCCATAATGGTAATGTATTTACTTTCTGTGTAAAACCCATGCTGCCCCAAAACCCACAAAATTCCATTGGGAAGAAATTCCCTCAGGTCAGTAATGAAATTCAGGCCCGAAAATGTAACCAAGTAGCACTCATTTCTTAACTCACTACAGCAAAAAGGTACTTTTTTTTTCTTTTAATTCTTATTTTTAATGTTCCTTTCACGGTTTTCAGTGTCACAAGATGCTTGTATGTATAAAACACATGCATACTCAATTTGTTATACATGGAGCTATTACAACCATCTTGTGACATTTTATAAAGTGTTAGCTAAAAAGGACACAGGGAAATTACATTCATTTACAGAATGTCAGCATTAAGAGTTTCATTAGCATTTATATTGCGAAACAGCTACTCGGACAGCAAAACAAACCTTGATGTTTCAAAAACAATGAAAAGCGTTTTATTGAAAGTCGCAAAAATGTGTCATAAAATGTCATCTGAAACAAAGGAAGTAAAAACACAAATAAAAAGTATTTGGCACAAAGCACCAGAAAGCAAATCAGTTGAAAGACTCAACAAAAGAATTCTTAAATAAAGTTTTCCGATTATATTCAGTGAAGATTGATAATGGACGTATGCAATGAACAACAACAGAAAAAGTATGTCATCTATACATTTTAGGTGAAATATCAAAATAATATCAGATGTTGCTTTCTAGAGCAAGCATTATTCAGTGAGTGCAAATAACCACAAATAATGACATAAAGACACTACCTTTCATTGCCTGTCCTTGAAGCACCACACTTCTTACTGAATTCGTCCAAATCTTCCCAGAAATCATCATCATCATCATCATCATCATCCTCCTCCCGTTCACCTTCTATGATACGCTGACAGAGATTTGTTACCTCATTCTTGCTTCTGTAATCCTTGGGTCTATGTTTTTCTTGTTCGCTATTTGAAGGCTCAGAAAAGGATTCTTTCTCCATTTCTCTTGTTTTAGTGTTTGGAGACTGTGAACACTGATCACTTGCAACTCCAGTATATTTTTGATGGTTATTACTCTGTTGGTTGTCCCTGGACAACTCCAACTTTTTCTGCTCTATATCACCAATATTATTTTGCTTCCTTACTTTTGGTCTCACAACCATTTCAGGGGCACCTGAATCCTGCAATCCTTTACATTCAAATAGTTTCGGAAGGCTGCAAACATTTCCTGAAGGAGCATTACCAATGATATTACCAGACATATGCTGGTCAGTTTTTACTAGCTTGTCTTCAGAATCTGAGGAAATTTCTCCATAAACTTTATCACTGTTCTGACAACAGTCTTTCAAACATACCTCAGAACAATAGCTTTTGGATGTAGCTTCCACCTCCTCATGTGTCTTTGAATATATATATGACTGCAATCCACTAAGATAATCAAATTCTTTTTCCAATTCATTTATCATATTGTCTAATTGCTTTTGGAGAACAGGATGTGCTTCTGAAGTGGCAGAAAGAATCTCTTCTTCCCCATCACTACTGTCAGGCTCATACGAGTCAATATTAACAATTCCAAATCCATTTGCATTATTAAGTGGAGGTTCGTTGCCTTCCAATGCAGGCCATGCACATGCTTCAGAGCTCTTTTTTAATTTTGCCCGATTTTCAGAAGTATGTACTAACTTTTGCTCTCTCTTTAATCTGCATGAACGAGCAGTACTAGTAGAAAAGTTTGGGCATCTTAGATTTTTTTCATGGGAGTCTTCATATATTTTTGCTCCATTTTTTTCTGGAAGAACCATATTAGCCGAGGAGTTCTCTTTTAAGGTTGAACTGACGAGTCCATCAGCTGCTAAAATAAACAGGAAGTCAATGTCAGTATGGTAAAAGTTGTTCAAAGGTGTACTGAAAAATGATTTTGGTAGCAAGCAAGCCTTTGATTTTCCCTAAACACAAATACATTAAGACATACAGTCTAAAAATACTATTATAAATGTTAATAGCACTACACAGGCTACAGTGCATGTTTTTTAAACTTTATCGTCGATGTCCTGTCCACTGGTATTTTGACTGCATTTCTATATGTTAACTACTAGTACTTGCAATGGATCAATAAACCTGTATTATAGTATTAATATGCACATGATCTCAGTCTGCCAATAGCTTTTCATCTTTCAATGTCATACAAACAAGCTAGTTTAGACAGCAGCTGTTTGAATATGCTATTAAAAACAAAAAAGTATTCTGTACAACATTCAAGTACTGCATTGCCCGATTGTATTAAATTGTTCTTTTTGCCTGCCATTTATTACGTTACTATATCATACACACATAATGCATTCTTCTCTTGAATATAGTCCATCTCCATTTCCTTCCATTGACATCCTTTTTCCATGGTTGGATTTTCTGGCTTTTCCAATGTTGGCCGGAACCCAATATAGGCATGCCTTCTTCCATAGCGGCATCCAGTGCTTGTTTGATAACCTGCTGATGGCTTGGGCCAGGCTGGCTTACCACATTCCTGACCCATTACTAAGAAAGATACAGCAGAAAAGAGAACAGTTACATCACAGTTCACAAAAATCTATACAGCATATTTGTGCAAGATCATCAGTAGCCCAGATTAACAAGAACTTAAGTTATCTGAATAAAGCAAAATTTCGACATTACCAATTCTAACTATAAAATGACTAAATTAACACCAGTATCCCTGCAAAAATATTGTTCCCCCTGAAGACCCTACTGTTCCTTACAAACAAGAGGAACCTTGAATGCCCTTTTCACCACACCAATTACCTGCCAATAACCATCTTTTTTTTGCAAATGTGTCAATTAGCAGCACTCAGCCTTCCCCCATTCAAACAGATGAAGACATTCCAGAGCCGGAATTTTCACTTTCAACTCAAGACTGTGTTGAAGATTTTATCTAGCAAAGAGTTGTAAGGATCGTGAATTGAAATATTGTATATCCATTTCATGTGCGTTCTGTGTCTACAATAATATGTGTAAATATATGACAAAAATAGAAATGTTAGCTCTTGCAGACACAAATCAAATGTATGTGTTTATTATAACAGATATAAATGCCTGAATGGGTCACCTTTCTTTCAGCTGCTCCCATTACAGGTTACCACAGAAGATCATCTGTTTCCATATCTTCTCGTCCTCTGTACCTTGCTCTCTCACACCCACCACTGCATTTCCTCTCTCGTCACATACATAAACCTCCTCTTGCACCTTTCTCTTGTCTGGCACCTCTATCACTAGCATCCTTCACCCAATATACCCAGCATCTCTCCTCTGGACATGTCCAAACCAACACATTCTCACCTCTCTGGCTTTGTCTCCAAACCATCCAACCTGAGCTGCATGTTTAAATTTGTTTACAAGTATTCCACATTATATAATACTAATATTATATATATATTCACCTCCAGCCACTTACCAATGCATACAGCAAAGATCAAACAGTTTATAATCCCACTGCTGCATGAATGGCACTTTTACTATTGCAATATAGCTCACACGCAAAGCTACACTTACACTTTTACTACCCGTCAATAAAAAGGAATAAATGTAAAAGTTCCTCTGCAATGCCAGACAAACATATGAATTTATGGAGGTCAGATTCCTTCTATAATCTCAATACGTATATATTCATGATAAGATAGTATAACTTATCAAATAACACCATGTGCTTCTCGGCATTTGGTCTGTGAAGGGATTTTTGTTTTTAAAGGAACTGATAAATAGAAATTAAAATACACTCATTAATCCAGTTTAAAATGTATGAAGTGAAACACTTCTTGTGTTTTAAATTTACAAAATTCTGTTCAATAGCAAATTTTCCCAGCCTTCTCTCTAACTCTAAAAGGGGTAACAGTTCTAAACATTTCAGAAAATGTACATCATTTGTCCAACTTGTTTATGCAGGTTGCCTGCATTTGTGGTAAGCAGCTCAAACAAAATCTTTGAGTAGTATTCATTACATTCAGAAGATATCTTATAAATATTCAGAAAATACACTGTTTATCTCTTTGTGTTCAATAGTCTTTGTGCCAAAAATGGTATTGATAGTGCTCTAAACTTCTGATGCAATTGCTTAATATTATGAAATTATTTGCTTTTTCTTCAAGTTTGTATTAAAACCCATGATGACATTAGTAATTGCTGAGTTTCTTTGCAGTTAATAAATTAAACTCTGTCTGGAATGCCGGCTATCTTTTTGCAAAATCAATAACGGGCAACATAGCCTACTCATCATCTAGTTTGCAGATATTAAAGATTAATTTTGTAAGCACCTTGAGCATGAGAAAAGCACTATATAAATAATGTATTATTAATTATTTTGTTTTTTTGTACTGTACAGTACTATGTAGATCATTAAACAATCTGTACATGTTTTCCATAAAGTATTTGCAGATATCTTTGGATTTTAATTTTAGAAGAAAATTTGATTTACTTTATGAAGAAATAAATTTAACAAAGTTTCCACTTCAAAATAATGGATTAAGTTGCTACCAGTGTTGGGGCGCAAGTCTAATATTTATTAAATGACAGGACACCTGATACATTTTATCCTTTTTTAAATTCCTTAATGTACAGCATTTTCTTTGTAAAGTGTATTTCAATCAATAACAAATAAGAAGAAAACCAAACTGCATTTCTGAACATTTTAGTTATACAAGCTTTCTTGTTTAGTGTATTTACAACCCCAAGTCAGAATAACCTGGAAAAGTATGGAGAATGCAAAAAAAAAAAGTGATCCTTAAATTTGTCTATTATTTCATTGCAGACAGTATGAACCCAAGATGTTTCATGGTTGTCTGGTTAACTTCATTTAATTTGTTAATATACAAGGAACGTTCAAAAACATTTTTTTTTTTTTTTTTTTAAAAACGGTTAAGAATTTCAAAAATTAATTACAACACTTTCCTGCATAACCACCTTCCTTAAAGCTGTCATGAATCAGGGCATAGGCAGATCCAAGACTCACATTTAGCTCTCCTGCAACCTCTTAGATGACTCTATGAGAGAGAACCTTATCCCCTTACTGAGCACACATACGTAGATGAATTTGTGCTACCGGCACAGCTTCTGCCCACAAAAAGCGTATGACAGAACACTGTTCCTCTTTGGAGCAATTTTTTACATTTCACAGCCATTTTCACCGCAGGTTTACAACTCTTATAATAAACTGCAAGGGCAGCCAGTTTGCCTGACAGAACTAGTCAAATGATACTCTCAGACACGACCAATTACTACTCCTCCCGCCTTCAGCATTTCCAACAAAAATATAAAGTGCAGAAACATTTTGAACTTCCCTCGTACATCCATTCCTGTATTTCAGCCCTTTAATACATTCCAAAGCATGTTGGGATGGTAAAGCATTCACCACTTCGTAATGTTGTCACTCCTTCTTACAACAGTTAAAAGATGTTTTGGCACGGAGGATACCAAGCAATGAAGTGTTTCAGGTGTCATTTTGTTCCATTCTTCCTGCAAATATGTCTTGAGGTGTGCAACAGTACGGGGTCATTGTCGTCACACCGTTCGTTTAAAAATTCTCCATGCATTTTCTATCAGGGACAGGTTAGGACTGCAGATAGGCCAGTTCAGTAGCCATACCCTCTTCTTCTGCCGCCTTGCCTTTGTAAAGTTGGCAGAATGTGGTTTTGCATTGTCATGTTGAAAAATGCATGGATGTTCCTGAAGATTATGTCTTAAAGGCAACATATGTTGCTCTCAAATCTCAATGTACTTTTCTGCATTAATGCTGTTATCACAGAAATATGAATTACCTTTGCCAAGGGCACTGACAGAACCCCATGCCATTAGTGACACTGGCTTTAAGACGTGTTGCCAATAAAAGTCTGGATGGTTCTTTCTCTTTGGTCCAGAACACACAGCATCCATTTCTTCCAAAAATATCTGGAATATCTTTTCATCTGACCACAATACACACTTCCACTGTGTGACTGTACATCTCTGAGCCCAGAGAAGTTGATACTGCATACTGGACATTGTTAACAAAAGGGCCAAGATATACTTAACACTATGTGACACGTAAACTTGTCGATGCTGCTGCTATGCAAGTAGTGTACAGACTACACTTGCACGTGTTGTTTATGTAAATCAGGAGAATTTCACCAGGTGGCAGTGCAAGATGCTGCTGAAAAGGTGAAAAAAAAAAAAAAGATGGCAACAGCAACAAAGAAGATGGTGTGGGAGACCTTTAACTGTATTGCATTGCAGGGATTGCCTATGTGAGAAATTACTGATGAAAAGTACTATGAATACTTTTGTTATGTCAGCATTTAAGTTTGTTGGATTCCTTCACCACATCGAACCATTCATCAAACATCGAAGCACGCACATCCTGTTGGAGTTGCAATGCAGCTTGCTGTCACACTGTTATCTTTCAACAGCCTAATCCCCACTTCTTTCCTCTGACATTTTCTGCTCTGCATGGATGTATCCGTCTTAGATTTCAAAGAGCTGGCGATTTGATGCCAGCCGTTCTGACAGGCATGTTTGGCACTGATGAGATGTTGATAGTAAACAATGATACTGACATCACATACTAAATCATGAACACGTATGCCACCCAAGCTTTGTTCGTGATTTGTCAACATTGTCACATATGGGCTTCAATCCCACTTTACACCCTTCATCTACATTATCGGAAAATAACTGGGAGCCATTATGTAAAAGAGGAAGGCGGCAAAATTGGATGCCACCATGAAAACTCCCCTAAATGCTCTCCAGGAAGCACTCTCTTGGAGCACTTCTAGCTAGACTCATTCCACTACAGTGTGCTTAGAAGTGCTTCTGGGAGTCTTTTCTGCCCGCTATTGTCAGGAAATTCAATGCTTCATCCTGATGTACTCTTTAGGTTCATTTTGAAATATCAGCACTATATTCATTTATTTATATATATTTATTCATCTATTTAATTTATCTATCGATTGACTGATTGATTGGCTGTATTATTTGTCCTGCGAGTCTGTATCCTTGTTTTTTTATGTTTCTATTGCTGTATACATCTGAATTTACCCATGGGATTAATTAAGTTTATCGAATCATATCCAAATAAATGAACTAAATTATTTTACTGTAATAATTATGAGCAGTTTAGATACAAAACAACTGCACTACTTTTAATGTTTCACAAAGACTAGAGTGTTCACACACCTACCCCAAGGAAAAGCAATTATATATAAAAAAAAAATAAATAAATTTTAAACTCTTGGTGATGCCACCATATAAATTGTGTGCAGAAAATATAACCAGTGATTAGTACATCACAGTGATTTTGCTTAAGATGGTTGTTCAGAAATGGGATTAGTTGTGATATACGTACTAAGATTTACCTTGCACATATACAAATATAAAAAAAAAAAAACCAAAAAAAACTATACATGGAAAAAGAAACACTCTGTAGGACCTGTAAAACAAGAACCTTATGAAATGTAAACAAGTAGGAACAAGCCAGAAAACAAGACTAAAGCTAAACATCAAGCACAACATCTTTCCTGGAATATTTCTGGATACCCAGAGCAGAAAAAGAGATCAAATAAAAATAAAATCTTCTTGACTCATTTTAATTAAAAGGTTTAGAATAAGAGAAGACTGCTACTACTGCTGCCACTTTGTAATAAGCGATACATAAATGACCATCTATACAGTAATCCCTCGCTACTTCGCGGTTCACTTTTCACGGATTCACGACTTCGCGGATTTTTAAATACAAGTGATTGCCCGCCTATCGCGGAAGTTATGTTCCAGACCCATCAGCAACAGGAGAAAATCCGCGATATAGAAAGACCATATAAATAAACATTTTTATAGTTTAAGCCTTAAAATACCCATCCCACATGCTTTAAACACATGTAAACTTATAAAACACACTTTGTTAACACATATGATATGTGGATGTCGGGCTAAGGATATGAGTAACATCTCACTATTATAAAACATTTTAACTTCACGCAAGACAAGACAGTGAGACAGGAAAATTGGTGATGTACAGGCTTTTAAATTATTGACACGCAGAGCGACAAGCAGCACAAAGCCAGCACAAAGTCCACTTCTCCTTAGCGTTCATTCAGCTCCCCACCCCCTTGACAATGCGAAGTGGCAGGAGCGTACTGCGCTTCCGGGGAGGGGGGGTTTGAGCGAAGGTGCGTTCAGCTCTCACACACCCACACACACACACACACACACACACACACTCCACGGGAAGAGCGACAAGCAGGCATTTTGGCAGAAGCAGCACAAAGTCCATTTCTGCTCAGCGCGAGTTCAGCTGCCCCCCTTCACAAAGCGAGTGCAGACACATTGACGTCTGATCGCTGTGTGCAGTGTTGGTCTGCGGTGTTTAAGAATGTAGAAAGTGTTTAAGAGCATAGGAAGTGTTTATAAGAGCGTGGGAAAGGTTAACAAGAGAGTGAGAAAGGTTTATAAGAGTGTGGGAAGGGTTTATAAAGCCTTAAAATATGTATAAATAATAAAATAAATATAGGTCGCTACTTCACGGATTTTCACCTATCGCGGGGGGCTCTGGAACGTAACCCCCGCGATAGGTGAGGGATTACTGTATAATAAAAGCCCAGCGCGGAATCCATGTCCGTGTCTGGGTTCCTTTTGGCTGTATAGCCGCCCCCGTAGAAAAGCCCCAGTCCTTCCCCTCTCAGAATTCCTGCTTACCCCCCTCCGTTCTTTCCCCTTTGTGCACATGAGTATTTCGAGCCCTGCATCTGAGTCGGATGGTTCCCCTGGTCACCAATTCGTGTGTTTCAAGCCGCGATTTTCTATTTTCTCCCTTCCAGCCCACTATGCCTTTCCGTCTTCAGATACCCATGTGCACTTGTATGGAGGAGACCTTACGGAACAATGCCGAAACGAAAGGCAACTGAACCTGCTGCTGCGAGAGAGGACACATTACAGCATGATCACGAAGCAAAGAAGCAAAGGCGTGCCAGTCGCTCGCAAGAAACGGACACTCAGCATTCACACAGATTAGCTCAACGACGTGTCTCTGCCGCACAACGAAAGGCAACTGAAACCCCTACAGAGAGAGAAGACAGATTACGCCGTGATCGTGAAAAAAGAGGCAAAAGCGTACCAATGAGACACCCGACAACAGGTCCTTACGATTGCAAAACAACCATAATAGACAAACCCCTACAGACAGAGAGGACACATTACGACGTGATCGCGAAAGAAAGAGGCAAAAGCGTGCCAATGAGAAACCCGACGAGAGGTCCTTACGATTGCAAAACAACCATAATAGACAAGCTCATACAGATAGAGAGGACACATTACGCATGACCACTTACTTGAATCAAACATAATCACTGGTAAACACTGTGGTCAACACGTCTTCATCCCCAGGATAGGTCTCGATACTATGGATGACTCTGACCTGCCTTTTGACATGCACAGAAGGCAATTCCCACTCCGATTGGCATACGCTATTACAATAAATAAGGCGCAGGGTCAAACACTAGATCTTGTAGGTATTTTCCTACCTGAGCCTGTCTTCACACATGGCCAGCTCTATGTCGCCTTCTCCAGAGGAAAACGTTTTCGAAAAGTGAAAGTCAAAATATTGCCTTGCAAAAGTCAAGGGAAATTACTACAAGATACTAATAAATACTTCACACAGAACGTTGTTTACCAAGAAGTACTCGACTCTGTCCACTCGAATGCCACGCGATTGTGCGACTCCACAGACAATGAAGGTGCAATGAAGGTGACTGACGCGATGACACAGCGCTGCATGTCACTGACGAAGTTAATGAAGACCACTCAAAATGACCTACATTGCTTTGCTCTTCAGAATGAAGTACCACTACATGCCCCCTCGACAAGCACAGGACGTCCTCAACGGTATGATCCTCCTCTTCATCACAACCATTTACACAACGTATACGATTCTGATTAGTCTCCGTCCCACACTTTGTGAATCATGGGTTTTGTTTTGAAATTTTGTTTCCCATGCAAAAATCAAATGCGGTGCGATGAAGGACCCAGTTCACGACTGGCAGCCGCGTTTAAACAGGGAGTCCTTCAACTGTGGTCATCCAACGCGCAGCGTAGCGCGCGCCAAGTCGCTAGTGGTTTAATAATTGGTTGCTCTCTTTTTAGAGGTCATTGCGCCAACTAGCCTTTAAACCTTTTCTCTAAACCAATCCACCTATATGGTTTGGCTCCACTGGGTCATTCATGAAGTTTGGGGAAAAAAAACACAAACTCTGCAGTTTCTACCACTGATGAAATACCACATTTGATTTATTAATGCTCTTATTTAAACTTTGTGAATGCTGATGTAATCAACTGGGGAAGCACACTGTCTGATGAGAATTGTAATCTCTACTTTAGTATTTTTTCAAGGTTGCAGTTTAGATGAACTGGATCAGTTGTTCAAAGTTGACTACTCTCAGAGCCACCACACTTAACTTGATAAATACATATTCAATCAGTTTCACTGAACCTTGCTCCTTTCACTTTGCTTCTACAAATAGCCTACATTTGTATAAATTGGCACACCCCATTTCTCTGCCAAGATCATGGATGTTTGGTCCCAACTACAGAACAGTGTTTGTTGGGGAGTGCCTACACTGCTAGTACTACAACTGAACTGATGTAATTCCAAGTTTATTCAATGGATTAAATAACTTTTTCTATATGGAAAACATGGACCATAACTTCAGCACATGTAAACATCCTTATACTGCTAGTTTAATTATTTGTAACTTTTCATGTCATACTATGGCTTGGACACGGGGGCGGGGGCTTTGGGGGAGGAATCAGTCTTTCATAAACTGTCAAAACTATACTATGGAAAAGAGAAAGTGGCTGGCTACAACAGCTGAGGTTTAAAAAGCATTTGCGTTGCCAAAAAAGAATATTCAGAGCTACACTGTCTGATTAACATTAAGATAGCTATATGATGCAACTCAGCTCAGATCAACAGCTTCAAATATAAATGTACATCAATAGCTTTAAATACAATGAACTCTTATACAGTGATGTTATTTTACAGGCAACTCAGGTTCCATGAGCAAGACAATAACAGAAACACAGCACCTTACACAAGTTAATTTAAATAAAAGTTTAAAAAGTTAAGTTGAAGTCAAAGAGTTAAAAATGAGCAGTTTCACAAAAAACATTTTTTCCCCATATGTAATCTACACATGCATCTTCTCTCTTCTTAGAACACCATATGCAGTCACAATACAGGAGGTAGAATGTCTTGTACCACAGCGTGCTGCTGCTAGCGCAGGAGTACAAGAAGCACACCTTGCACCAGATAAGGTTTATATAAAAACAGGATACATTCACTATCATGCAAAATTTTATTTTTCAATCCCTTTCCTTCTTTTTTATGTTGCACAACTGGTCTGAATAAAGTTGAGATACTATTGTGTTGTGATACTATTACATACAGTATATATGCGCATGTACATATATCTCTCTCTCATTTACATACACACACTCACACTCCTCAAATCTGGTGGTGGTAACAACAATGAAACTATAGGAAATAGGAGGTTAGGTACTAGCGACCATAAAAACAGTAATCTTTCACTAGCAATGTGACTCAAAGTCTGTCCATCCAAATGATTTCAATTGTCCCACAATGTCTAATCGGGGGTTTTGGAGGGTGTTTAGGAAATCAACCAATAATCTACTGCTACTATGTATTTATAATTGGAAGACATCAAGTGCAATGGTGAGTGGAAGCAAGTACAGAAAGGTAGACAGCAAAAACAGACATTTCAGCCTTCAACAGACAGATGATTTTGCCTTTATTTTACCATTCCATGCCAATGCAAGTCCATGCCATTTAATTTGCCAAACCACAATTTCAGTTAACAAGGTTTCTAACGTGAGAGGGTATACTACAAAACTAAGAGTGCCAGCTTCCACAGTGCTGTACTGCCTAGCAGCACTGCCAGATGAAACAGAGTTGCTTTCCAGGAATGTTCCTGTGAAAGCTCTGCAACAATTCTGTCAGCAGCTACAAGTACACAAGAGAAGGCAACAGCAGCTTCATTTCGTGTTACTTGGAAATTAGCTAAAAAGGACAAGCCATTTTCTAAAGTTGAACTGGTAAAACATTGCACTTTGGGCCAGCAGGAGGAACTCTTTGCTGGGGATATAAATAAACACACAATTATTAACAGAGTGAAACAGGTACACGTCTGACTCAGGACAATATACGAGGACCATTTTTCAGCTCTTTTATCAGAACCAAAGTCAGTGGATCACATATCCATCACTGTTGATGAATTAACAGATAATACAGATACAGCCCAACTGTCTGTGTTTGTAAGATACTGCAATGGTAAGGTTTTCAAGTAAGAGTTGTTAGGGGTACTCAAAGTTTTTGAATGCCGGTCCACATTCAGTTCGCAACCAACCATCGGGGTCCGCTATAGCCAGGTTTACCGTGTAGGTCTGTCGGTGTAGGTCTGTAGGAGGCTAGTAATAGATTCAACGCAAATGATAAAATTTTTACATAAGACCAAGACATGCACAAAACCTGGAAAACAATTCAAAATAGTCACATGACTAGTTGCAATTAACACACCAATTACAACAGTTAGTACGTAAGTGATTGTCACACAGTGTGAAACTGTTGTTTCGATTTCATAATGGCAGCATAGTTCGGTGAGTAACCAGTCAGTGCAATTCTTATTGCATTCCTGAGGTTCTGGTCGGTAAATGCACTTCGATGTTTCGTCTTGATAGTGTTCATAGTGGAGAACGCACACTCACAAGAATATGTTGAACCAAACATAGTGAGCACGGAAATCGCCAGTTTCTTTGCAGCAGGATACTGAGAATCTGGAAAAAAAATTGTTATGCCGACTTCGTTCAATTTTGCTTTCAAAACGTGAGAAGCTTGCAAATCAGCTGCTTCCATTTGCAACAGTGACGGGTTTGAGTCCATTCACCGTCAGGCTGGACAATGAAAGGATCAGCAACAAACAAAAACACAGGCTTCAGTTTTCTGAAATCCTTAAAACGTTCATCAAACTCGACCTTCAAATGATATAGAAATGTGGAAATCAACTGAAACCATGCCTGTTGATCAGCTGTCATGCATCTCTTCAGGTTTGGGAAATGCAGCATCTTGCCACCTTCCAAATCATTGATGAAAATGCTCAGTTTTGTTTCAAAGGCACAACATTTTTCTTGCAATTCGACAAAGGTTTTGTCTGCACCCTGAAGTGACAAATTCAGTGTATTTATATGTCCCACAATATCAACAAGAAATGCCAGCAGTGCGACCTTGTCACTTTCTTGAATAAATGTTAAAAATTCTGCAGCTTCTTTGTATTCAAGGACTGCAGGAAGTCAGCTACATCTTCACGGAGATTCCAGAACCTTTCCAACACACAGCCCTTGCTTAACCATCTGACGTCATTGTGAAGCAGCAAGTCTCCAAATTCTGCAAACATCTCTTCAAGAAAAGAACGAAACAGACGATGCTGCAGAGACGAATTACATCGTAAAAAATTCACTAATTTCACAAGAGCAGACGTCACTTCCGCCAGTTCGTCACAAAGTTTTGAGCAGAGGGCAGACTGATGAATGATGCAGTGATAAGCAGCAAGGTTGGGCTGAAGTGCCTTCATACGAGTGACAAGTCCTCTATCTTTACCAGTCATTGCTGATGCCCCGTCTGTTGTAAGGGAAACCATTTTTGTTACATCCAATCCAGCTGCGTGCATAAACTGCGATAATGCTGAAAACACGTCCTCACCGCGGGTCTGTTTTGCTAGCGGTAGTAATGTCAGAAACTCTTCAACAAAATTATGGCCATCAAAAAATCTTGTGAACATACAGAGTTGAGACATGTCAGTTTTATCAGTGGATTCATCGCACGCGAGAGCAAACAATTCAGCCTGTTTAAGATCTTTTGGGACCGGTATTCGGAGGATTGCCAAGATCTGATATTAACTGACCACCGACCACATGTGAATTTCCCATTGGGATTAATAAAGTATCTATCTATCTATCTATCTATTGTCAGAAAGGTCATCTGCACGACGACTATCAGTACTGTCTGATAATGGTATCTGCTGAATCAGTTCAACACACTTTTTGTCGCTAAACAGAACCGAAGAAGCAGACATCATGCATTCTTTAACAACCTCTGCATCAGTAAATGCTTTCTTATGTCTGCCAAGAACCCAAACAATGCGTAGCGAAGCTTCTGTAACATTTGATTGTGTGGTGGTCGCTTTCGTCATCAGCGATGAACTCGCTACCAACGACGACTTAAGGGCGTCGATCTTATGCGAACGGAGCTGACTTTGGTGGATAATTCGCATTGTAAAAAAGACCAAAAAATGCCAGTAGACCAAACGCAAATTTTATATGCCAAACAGTTTTCAAAAATGCCAGATTTCAGTTATTTGGCATAAAAAATGCCAGTTGGCAACCCTGCTACAGAGTAAATAATAAAACAACAATAATTTTGGTGCTTTTATATTCGGACTTTTGACTTACGCAGAAGACAGTCGCGGTCCGCCAAAAACGTCTTGGCGGTCCGGATTGTGGACCGCGGTCCGCCGTTTGAGTACCCCTATCCTATGCCCTTGAAAGATCATGCAAAGGGTGATGCTATTTTTGCTGCAGTGAAAAGTTTTTTGAAGAGAAATATTTGGAACACAGTAAAATAAACCTCCTAGTTACTGATATGTCAATGGTTGGTAAGGCTTTGCCTTGCATTTAGAAGCAGAGCATCATGCTGTTCATCTGCTGCACTGCATAATTCATTAAACCATTTTGTGTGCAAAGTTGTCTGGCAAGATGAAAGAAAAAATGAACACAGTCACCAAAGCTATTAACCACATTCACTCTTCTTCAAGCTTGCAGCATTGACATTTTAAAATGTTGTTGAAATAAAGCAGAGAGGTGTACGTGGACCTCCTTCAGCATAATGAAATATGACGGCTGAACATTTCTTCTTGCTGAGAAACAAAGTAATGGAATTTCTCTTAAATCTGAAATCTGCCAGAGCAGAAAAGATTTCTTCATTCATGGATGACACAGAGCTCATGGTTTACATTGCAATTCTGTGTGATACAACTACCCCTTTAAACAAACTCAATGTTCAACTGCAAGGACATGGGGCAAACATTGGGGAGCTGTTTGAAAAAGTAACAACATCTCATACAACCCCGGACTTATTTCTAAATGATATGAATGGAAAATGTTGCATTTTCCCACTGTGCCTTGTCACAAGAACTGCGACTTCCACTGCACTTTCTAAGATGGAGACACTGCTTATGAGCAAACTCATAGAAAATTTTAAAGATTCAGTTACAAAGTAACAACTAGGTCAAAGCCAAATTCAATATGGAGGAGCTGTGCACATTTTAGACACAGTCCACAGAGCAGTGTGCTAATTACTACAGACTTGCAACATACATTTTGATTGTGTATGGATCTAAATACACAAGTGAATCAAGAGTTTCAACAATGAACCTAGATGTTCCAAACAAGCCAACTCTTTGACAAGTAGATTCATTACACAGGGTTATAACAAAGGTATTGTAAAGAATGCCTATACACATATATTATGATTGCCTACTTGATTCTAGTTAAATAAATAAATAAATAAATAAATAAATAAATAAATAAAAACAAACCTGTGCCCAAGTAACTGGTGTGCAGTTTTACATTTTCAGTTTCTTGCTAATCAGTTTTGCAAGATCCATAAAAAACAACTTAATCCGGTTTTCCATGACTTTCCACTTTTACCCATAATCAAAACATTAAAGAGTTAATAGCTAATACAGAATGAGGCTGTGTTCCCTACATCTACTGCTCTGCTCCTGTTACCCCCTTAACATTTTACAAATTGGCTAATTCTCTGTGTTTACAATGCAGCTGTTGAAGTTAAACACAGAATTATGGAACATAGAAGTAATATTTGCATGGGATCTGTTCAACATCCTATCTCTAGACATTTTGTAGAAAAGCAGTATTCTGTATCTCAACTTAAATATTAAATGATGCAAACAGTTAAACCCTTCTTTCGTGGTGGAAACTTTGATATTCAGATATTACAGATTGAAGCAACATGGCTTTTTAAAGTAAAATACTTTATCACCCCTAGGTCTTAATGTGACCAATGAATTAGCCTGCTACCTATGAAGAGCCAAAAAAAAAAAAACACCTTGAAGGTAAGCATAATCCGATGCTGTAGGCCATTGCTCATCCGGTCCGTCCCTTGGCTATTTTGGTATATTACTTGAGGTAAATCCTTTTTGTTGCTTTGCTTTTTTTTCCCCTGGCACTTATGTATTATTGGCCCTGAACTGTCCTAACTATTTATAGTGGTTTATACAGTACACTGGGATTCCATTTTCAGTGTTACAGATTTTTTTTTTTTTTTAATTTTCTACAAAAAAGGTTATGAATAATGGATAATAATTGTGAAAGAATTTTGTTGTTATTATTCAATGGTGTATACTTCACTATTATTTATTTTATGAATTTTACTCCCCCCCCCCCCCTCCCCACAATTTTTTCCGGTTAATTTATGGTTTTCGTTGATATGTAGAAGCACATTACTTGGCCCTGAAGAAGGTACTGTCAGTCCTGAATTGTGTAGGTTTTTTCTTTGTGGTTGGTTTCTTCACTGGCTCAAAAAGTCTGCACTCCCAGAGGCACTGCTTGGTCATACGAGTGTCCTCCTTCTTGCTCAAGACTGACTATCTTTGGATACAATTCATATATTTTGGAATTTCCAATTCACTATTTTTCTGTAAATTAAAACAAAAAGCATGGAACTCTCTCTAAATTAAGTTAATTGAGCAGCATGGTTACTTGTTTATTTAAATGTTTTCTTTAATTATGAACAGATTTGTGACATTGCTTAGTAACTTGTGTTTTACTTTATTATTAGTATTTAAGTTTATCTTTAATGTTTTCTTGAAAGGTGATTTAAAAAAAAAAAAAAAAAAAAAAAAAAAAAAAAAGATTGGTGGCTCAAGTTCTATTCCAATCAGACTAGGGTGGGTATGTGATCACAAAAACTAGAAATCTGAAAGATGTCACCTGGGGCCCCATGTATAAACAGTGGGTACGCACAAAAATGATGTGTACGCCTGTTTCCACACTCACATTGCAATGTATAAAAACTGAACAGCATAAAACCATGAACATTTTCATAGCAGGGTCCCCAATTGCGTATGCACGTTTCTACTCAGTTTTGCAAACTGGCAGCACCCAGCGTCAAAGCAGTGCTACTGTTTCTGTGTGGTCTTTCCTTTCTTCGGATTTGCATCAGTGACATAGGATTTATCAAATATATCGAAATTAACTGCATATTGTTCACAAATTTAATTCACTTGATTGTAATCATTATGTAACAATATAACAGTGCATGGAAACAACAAACTATTCCAAATACCACAGCTGCTTAAGCGGTCACTCTCAGCACACCACTCAGAGCATTTCAACCCACTGTAAGTGTGTGTGGTATCGTGGTATCATAGCTGCACAGCAGCTGATCAGAAAGCTCTACAGCAGGTTGTGTCGAGAGCGCAGAGGATTATCGGGATATAGCTTCCAACCCAGGAGGAAATTTATAGCACACACTGCCTAAAGAAAGCCACCAGCATCTGCGTGGATACCACTCAGCCATGCCACAGCCTATTTGAACTTGTTCCTGCCACTCGCTTGATACTTGCTGGAACTGGCACAACCCTAGATAGATGGAATAATTAAACATGTACAACGAAGATTTTTTCTTTTAATTTTCCATAAAAGTTTTGATGAATCTGTGTTCTAGGCTTTACATTTATTACAGAGCTCATTGGGTGATGATTGCTTATGTGGAGAAAGAAAATGGAAGGACAGGAATTGGGGGTTGGTACGTTTGACAGAAACAGTACTGTTGCATTAAATTATTCCATTCAGAGTCACGTGTGTCCCATCTTTCAGGAGGCAACAACAATCACTGGATGGGGTGCCAGCTCATCGGTACTGCTGTGCCACCATGCCACCATGTTTAATACCCTTCATCATGAAAATGATATCAAGTATACATCTTACTATTCTAAAATGTTCAGAGAGCTGTAATAGCATGAATGTAATACATTCTGTGTGGATATCAGTGCCTGTGTGCTTCTGTCTATGAAAGAGAAGGCCCATTTAAGAAGCACATAGTGATTAACAACTGGGTTGGGGAACATATGCTACTTTAGTTACGATGGGACGACATTCTACTTTAATGACAAAATAAACTACGAGATTAAAATCTACATTTCAACTGTTATTTTCTTTCACTGTGTCCCCATTTTTTTTTTCCTTTTCACTATGCCCAAATACACTTCTGACGGTAGGCTACAACTCGATTTTTTCACCTCAACTTTGACATCTGACTACTTTTTTTTTTATTTTGGGCACTGTGCAACTTTCTGAACATGAACTTTCTAGTGTCTCTGCCACTCCATCACTTTACTTTTGTTGCTTAGAACACTGCTTGAGCCAACACATAGTATGTTTTTCCTTGCCTCCAATTTGCATTCACTCCCCCCCCCCCCCCCCCCATGCTTTTGCCATTGTCTTTACACAAAACGCTGAATTTAACAGGCTATTTATATTGATTTGCATATTCAAATGGGAAGTAATTCTGAGAGGAGTCAGGGTGGGGCTGCAGGCACGCGAATCTGCATTACTTTTCACACTGACTGGGATTTAAGGACCTGAAGTGCGTGGAAGTTAGCTTACACACAGTTTTGTGCATCTGAATTAATTTGTGTATATGCACATTTCCACTTCTGTCCATACGCTATGTTTTAGTGTGAATTCTACACGTGGCATTATACATGAGGCTCCTGGTTTTGACCTCAGCTTCAACTGCAACATGGCGATGGTAGAGTCAGAATTGGGCATAATCAGAATGGATTTATCCTGGCCTATCTCAGCCTGGTCATAATACTGGAGCTGGGCGAGGAATGTTTTCTTGGCACATTATATCTTTTAATATCAAATGTGTACCTCCTTTGAATGTCACAATATATCTAAGCACTATAACATGACTTAAGCACAAAAGCCGAAATGTGCTTATGCACAGAAAAATCCAGATGCAGGAATCTGTGCGTACGCAAACTTCCACGTTCTTCCGCTACATAAATCTCGATCGGCGTGAAAAGTAACGCTTGTGCACGCGCCTGCTGTCCCGCCCCCAACTCCTCCCAGAATTATGCCTCTTTGAATATGCAAAGCAATATAAATAGCCCTTAAGCTCAGTGTTCTATGAAAAGGCAATGGGAAAAGTACGAGGAAAAATAGAAGAATTTCAGCGAATACCAAATGGAGGCAAAGAAAAATTTACTATTTGTTGGTTTAAACAGTTATATAAGCAACAAAAGGAAGCTGATCGAGTGACATAGTGTGTCGGAGAAACTCGAAAGCTTAAGTTCACAAAGTTGCACAGTGCCAAAAATAAAAAAAGAAGTTGTCACATATCAAAGTCGGCATGAAAAGGAGACTCGTAGCCCACCGTCTGAGTGTCATATGAAAGCTTATTAGGGTACAGTGAGGGGGAAAAAAAAAAGGCACACTGTGAAAAAAGCACAAAATGTCAACTGTAATCTCGAAATTTCCACTTTAATCACGTAGTTTATTTTGTCATTAAAGTAGAACATCAGAAACTTCATCTTAAAATCATTTAGTTACGATAGGATTTGAGAAACTAGTAAATTAAAGTAGCATGTTAAATGCTTTGTTGTGTATTTGATCTTATATGTGCTCTATGTGTGTGAATCACTACGTGCTCTTCCTCCGACAGGACACAGAATCCATTACGTTTGTAATATTACAGCTCTCTTGAGTAATTAAAATACTGAGAAGTATACGTGATATCATTTTCATGATGATATGCGTTAAAGCATGTTATTAAACATGGGAACACGGTGGCGCAGTGATTGTTCATGTCTTACAGCAACAAGATGCCTACTGCACCATGCGCAACCTTCAATGAAATGCTTTATTACAGAAGTACTGTCTTTTTCAAACGTACTAACCCCCAATTCCTGTCCTTACTACTTTCGCCAAATACCCAATCGCCACACAATCAGCTCTGTAATGAAACTGTTTGTGAACCGCGAGGTCCAAACAGGAAAGGCTGTGAAGCGTTGGTCAGATGAGAGCAGTTCAAATAGCGAATGGCTGAGGCAGCGAATGCTTGATGCTGTATACCGATAATTCTCTTTCCAATTGCTGATACAGTGAAATAAATACTCCGAGTGGTGCAGTGCGAGTAATATGGAAAAAGATGATCCGCTATGGCAACCCCTAACAGAAAGAAGAAAGCTGCAGTGAGAGTGACAATGCTAAAGCAGTCATGGTATTTAGAATAGTTTGACCATTCTGTGGACCATTATATTGTTACAGGTTAATTACAATCAGATGCATTAAACTAATAAACAATATGCGGTTAATTTCAGTGTATTTATAAAGCCGTGTCAGGGATGTGGATCTAAAAAAGAAAGGGTATCCACACAGTAACAGCACTGCTTTGACGCTGGGTGCCACCAGTCTGCAAAACGGAGCGCAGAACTCGTGTACGCCAGGGTATGAGCTACCGTGGAAAAGTGCGTGGCTTTACACCAAGTGTAGGTTTTATACATCACGATTTGAACGTGGAAACGTTCTTACGCAACATTTCTGTGTGTACGCACCGTTTATACATGAGGCCCCAGATCTTCACCCAACTTTGCACCTTTGATGTGAAATGAAAAGTTAAGTTTACTGCAAGAACATAGGGCTGAAACATGTGCAGGAATTACAAGGTGTAACCAAGTCAGCATGGACCAAAATCCCCAAGCACCTTATTGAATGTGTGTCTTGAAGACAGACAGTTTTTCAACTGGCAAAGGAGGATTATACCCTGTTCTTGATAGGCATGACTGTATAATGCGGCTACTGTTATATACAATGCTGTATAATGTGGCCACTAAGTTTTATATATATTATATATATATAAATAAAAATAAAAAAAAACATTTATATATGGGAAATACTTTTAAAGTTTTTGACATCTCCAATTTTCTGCTTTCAATGCATTTTTGTAACAGTTTTGTTTCCCTCCATGCAAAGTGAAAGATTAATTTGCTTGCTGAAATCTGCTTAACTGATAGGGCTTACTATTGCAGCTGAATATTTTACATCTACCAGATGCTTTTATTCAAAAGAGGTCACACAATATTAATGACAAAGGATAGCCAAAGACAACCAAAAACCTACAACTTCTTAAAAAAAATCATTACCTTAATTTAAAATGTTTGATATGAATATGCTAAAGATACACAATGAGAGCAATTTGTGCAATCTATGTTGCGATAAATGAGCTGCACTGCCACATTTGCAGGTTAATACAAATACACCTGAAAAGTACTTTGTCACTATGATTATGAAGCTAAAATTACAGAGAAAGTAAAAATACTGCTCATTTAATTTTTTTCATTGCATGCTTTTATTTAATTCATGACTGTGCACTCAATACAGAAACTGTTGCCAAGCACATTCAGTAATGTTTACACAAAATACATGAAGAGAATGGAAGAACGTATATCTCTGGTATAACCCTTGCAAAGACCAAAATGATTAAACTGTATTCAAATAAAGCTCAGTGTCATAAATTCAGTACTAAAGGTTTTAAGATACTGTAATCAGTCATGTGGTGTAGTAATGATGACGCCGCCAGGCTCGAAGAAAAATCTCCTGATAATGTTAATCACTGCTAAACAGTAAAGCGGACACAATGTGTTCTGTCGGACATGACAACTAACCTCGAGGGAAATCATACCGAAAAGGATACAAAAGGTGTAAATCTGCAGTTAAAAACTGGAAAACATATTGAAATTCAAGTCGAAGAAACGCTGTTGATTGACTTTAAGCCTGTTCAACTAACATCCCAAACTGAATGAAACTGCTCACTAGGACTTCACACATGGCAAGGAGTTTTTTTTTTTTTTTTTAACTAGAGTTCCAGTCCAACACCGATATCTAGCGTGTTAGAGAAACCTTTACCATGCTGTTGACTTTAAAATAACATGAATGTAAACATCCTAAAATCTAATATTCGATGAATTGTCTGAAGGAGAAAAAAAAAACAAAAAAAAAAACTTGTTTTCATCATTGATTACAGGTCCCCGATTACCTCACAGTCTACCTCGGCGCATGCGTCTTTCAACGTTAAACCACAGAATTTGCATCCAGTAAACATCGACCTGCTACCACAAGACTCGGAAATGTATTTGACTACTGCAGCAGTGTTTATAGTTTGCTAAAATCCCCCTATTAATACGTTTTTAAAAAATAAACGAAAGTGAATCCTGAAAGTTGTATGCAATTAAAAATGAATAAGAGTCAATTGATCTGCTCAACGTACCCTTTCGCTGAATCATTTACATTTAACCAATAACGCCTCAAAAGGCCATGAGCTCTTTATGGGCGTTTGCTTTCATTCCATCTGTTAAAAAAGCACCTGCAGGCCGAATTCGAAAGAACTGCAACCGAGCCCCGCGTCCTTCTCGACTCCCTTCTACCTAGAGATGAATAAACATTAGGCCTCGCCTGGGCTAACAATGACTGCAAACATTATACCTATAATGTCAAAAAATTATAACAATATGTAAACATCCCAGTTCTTTTCTGTTATTTTTTTTTTATCTAAAGTTGCTCTGTATTTATTTTAAAACATAATCCTTACCGGAATCCAGCTCTAAAACAAACCAACCCACCACTACTGTATACTGACGTCACGATCCATGCTTGTAATCTGTCGTACTCCGGAGTCCTATTAGCGCCGTACGTGCAGGCGCTCGTGGAACTTCAACCAATCAGCTGCCGAATTCCTGTTAGAGGCGTCTGCAGCCGGCCCGTTAGTAGTCAGTAGCGAGCATGCGCTTCTGTGCCTTCGCTGTTGCTGAGACTTGAATGTGTGGTGTAGGGCCGGGCAAAGTTCCAGGGAGTGTACACGGCTGCTATATTTTCTTGTTGTTACAATGATTATGTAAAAACGATGGATCACTTGCATACCCATTACGCTGTGACTTAGTTACTTTTAGAGAAGCCAAGTTATAGTGTCGTATGCCTTTATACGTTATGTAGTTCCAACCTGGATTTTAACACAGTGCCATACCACAGAAGCGGGCACTGTATGTCATTGTAACTTAGGCGCCTCATGGACAGCTTGGTTGCTACCTTTCTCTTGTAATAGGTTGAAGAGCGTGTGTTGTTTTATGACTATAGGCATCCCTCCATTTCGTGAGCATTCACTTTTTAGATTGCAGTAGACTTAACCAGCATGTCTTGGTTTTGTCTTAATAAATTCAACAGGGTTCAGATCAGCCCATCTGTGTGTAGCAAATATGGTGAGTCAAGTCCAGTTTTTACTTATAAACTTACTGGATGTATCTGTTTTTTGCAATACATACAGATGTGGGCAAAGTTTATTAACAAAACAAGCTAGAAATTGAGTCATTGAGTGTATTGTGAATTTCCCCTTGGGATTAATAAAGTATCTATCTATCTATCTATTATACAAATGTACAGAAGGTGAGTACAGTTCTAATGAATAAGTGAATTAACTGGCAAGAAAATGCACATGAACAGTTTTTCTGTATTCATTGGTCACAAAGTATGATCTGATCTTTATCTAAGTCATAAACAGAGACAAACACAATATGCTTAAGCTAATAACACAATTACAATATTTAATATCTTAATGAACATGCTCATAATACATTCACAGTATACTTCTGAAAAAGTAAGGGAACCCTTGGATTTAATAACTGGTAGAATTTCCTTTGGCAGCAGTATCCTCATAACAAGCACTTCCAGGAGCTGCATATCAGACCCACACAACATTCAGAAGGAATTTTGGATTATTCTTCCTCACGGAACTGCTTCAGCTCAGCCATATTCTTGTCTGGTGTGAACAGTTCTCTCCAGGTCATTACAAAGCATCAGGTCAGGTCAGGTTGGGTATAAAACACCTGTACAGTGCGTTTCTGTACCCACCACATGACAAAACAGCTCGGGATCCCGGTTGGCAACCCACCCAGAAGACATGCGGTCCAGTCCTACCCTCTGGAAATGACCATCTGTCTGCCACAGCCAGTTGTTATGTGGGCATCTCCTTGGCCTGGTCCAGCCACTCGGGCCAAACAATGAGGATTCTGTGAGCCGGATCACCCTCGGGGGAATCGCACAACATGTCTGAATTGCCATAAGGATTCTTCAAAGAGACACAGCACTGAAGGAGTCCAGTCGTTGTCTCAGATCTCTGGATAGCGTCCATGTGTCATAACCAAGTAGCAAAACAGGAAGCACCAGGACTCTAAAGAGGTGGACCATCATCCTTTTGCAGAGATATCAGGAGCACCACAACCCCCTTTCCAGCGACCTCATGACCCCCCATGCTATCCCAATCTGTCTACTGACTTCATAGGAAGAGTCACCAGAGACATAAATGTCGCTGCCGAGGGAAGTAAACCTCTCGATGAGGTCGACATTCTCTCTGCAGACAGACACACTGTTGATGGCTGTGCCCAAGAGGTCGTTAAAGGCCTGGATCTTGGTTTTTATCCCAGACACACAGAGTCCTCGTTCAGTCTCTCGAGAGCCCTGATCAGATTCTCAATTGACTCCATGAAGATCACAGTATTGTCGGCAAAGTCAAGATTGGTGAATCACCAACAGTTGCCCCAGAGCCCCATGCCCCTGCTCAACACTGAGTTCATGCAAGCATCAAACAGAAGAGGAGCAAAAACACACCTGAGACGAACCCCAGAATCAACTGGGTAAAACCCAGAGGTTCTGCCTCCTCTCTGCACAGCTCTCACAGTACCAGTGTACAGGCATCCCTATTGGGTTAAGGTTTGGACTATGACTGAGCCACTTCAAAAGATTTTCTCTTTTTGAAGCCTTTTGTAGTAGATTTACTTCATTGTTTAAGGCCATTGCCTTGCAGCAATTTCTACAGAGCTTCAGTTGGCAGAGAGCCACCCTAATATTTTCCTATAGGATACCTTTATAAACTTGTGAATTCATTTGCCCATTTGTGATGGCAAACCTTCCAGGCTCTGAGGCAGAAAAGCAGACCCAGATCATGATGCTTCCTCCAATGTACTTTATTGTTGGGATGATGTTTTCATGTTGGTATACTGTGTCCTTTTTTGCCATATGTAGTGTTGCATATTCTTCCTGAAAAATGTAACCTTAGTTTCATCAGTCCACAAATCATTTTCCCAGTACCACTGTAGTGTCAATGTGATGTTAACCTGTTTCACTGATTCCTTCAACACTTTATCTGTTACTCTAGGGAATTCCTTTACCTTACTGAACTTTCTGCTTTGTACCTTTTGGGCTATCTTGGCTGGGTGGCCACTTCTAGGAAGAACAGCCACAGGACTAAATCATCTCTATGTATGCATAATTTGTCTAACTGTGGACTAATGAATATTTAAATATGTTGATATTACTTTGTCACCCTTTCTAGTGTTATGCAAATCAAGAACTCTTGATTGTAGATCTTCTAAGATCTCTCTCAAAGGGTTCACATACTTGCCACCAAAGTGTGTTTGGCATGGTGGTTTTGGCTTTAAATCCTGTGCACAGACATTATCTATTTGTAGACTTTTCATTTTCACAGTGACTGCATCAGTTCTTTTCTGAGTACTCTTGTTTATACTCTACATCCCCAAAGACATTCACAATAGGTTATTTAGCCCCAATGTGAGTGTGGACTTGTGCATAAAAGGGGCCCACCGGTTCTATTGGTTCCTTCAGGATAACTGACCATAAATTTCAGTAAGAATATTGTGTTATGTCTGCACTCGTACTGTCAGCATCCGTTTGCCAAGAATATTAGAAAAGTCTTGGTTAGAGATAGTGGTGCATTGGTTGGACTGTTTCCTAATCCTGGCATGGTCTGCATGGAAGTCTGAGGGATTGCCTTAATGTCTGAGTTATTTTTTTCTTTTTCTTTTCTTTGTGTGAGCAGTGTAGTTTTCCTCTCACATTGTAAGATCTGTAGTTTAAATTGATTAGTGCCTCTAAATTGAGCTAATGAGTGTCTCCTGCGATGGACTGGCTCAAGGTCTAGAATTTACTTTGTCTGACATGCATCTGGTACTGCCAAGATTGACTCTGGTATGCCAAAACACTGCACTGGATTAAGTAGGTTTGAATGTGAGTGCTGGTTTTTGCCTTTGGTTTAGAAGTTCCGATACCCATCTTCTTTCAGCATCTTTGGCTGTAAGTCACGAATGCTTCAGAGCACATTTGACACTCCAGGAGTGCAGAAGGTACATATTGGTTATCGAAATGTAACTACATTGACAATAAAGTGAGAGAATAATGTGCAAATAAAACTTTTAATGCCTGGGCGCATGCAGCCTCCCCAACCCCAACACAGACAGGCAGGACACAAGTTTCAGCATATAACATACACCTTTAATTTTCGGCTGCCATTTCCCAACAATATACAAACAATATCACTGACAGCACAGTCATTTTGCCTTCAGTCCTCCACACAGGCTTTGTTGTCTTTCTCCCAACTCAGCCTGTTGACTGCTGGTGACTGGCCCCTTTTTATAGGGCACCCGGAAGGACTCAAGGTGCCCAACGAGCTTCTTCCTGGCAGCACTTCTGGATGTGGCCGAAGTGCTGCAAAATAGGGCCCTGCAAATGTCCCGGCGCTCCATGGTGAAGGCCATGGGTCCCAACAGGGTTGAACTTCTATTGTCATGATCCATGGCCCCGCTGGAAACTAAGGGACCTGCTCTCGTAAAAACTCTCTCTCCCCAGGTCCTTCCATAATCAGGGCATCCCAGCAGGGTAAGTAAACCTCTTGTCCTTGGTTTGAGAGAAAGCCTTGTCTTCTTTCTTATACTCTTCTCACAGAAACAGTCATACAAATGAATGTAGCTACGGATTCTAAAACTTTGCTTAAATTTTTAAAATATTCATACTGTGTTTTGACCTGTATGTGGATATAAGCACAATGAAAGCTTTGTTTCAAAACCACACTCTTTTACAACACATTAATGTTGTAATTTACTATAGAGAGCTTCTGCTGCATTTTCCTAAAGGCTGCTATGAATTCTTACCTAAATTGGCTCACTACCGCAGGTGCTTCAGTGGAGAGTAAAAGGGTCTGAATAGTTGCGTCAATGTGAAAAATGTGCAAAATTTGTGAATTTCCCCTTGGGATTAATAAAGTATCTATCTATCTATCTATCTATCTATCTATCTATCTATCTATCTATCTATCTATCTATCTATCTATCTATCTATCTATCTATCTATCTATCTATCTATCTATCTATCTATCTATCTATCTATCTATCTATCTATCTATCAAAAAGCAAGTTTACAATACGTGATCTTCTCTGAAGACATTTTAAAGAACCGTGAGACCAAAGACACGCCCTACTTACAATCTATCAAATAGGACAATAGGCAGCAAAACATTCAGTCTTGTGAAGGATTTGAGCACACACAGATCCAGGGCTCTCAGCGCATATAAAGCGTATAAGGTACGTTATAAATTAAATGTTGACATCTAAGCGAAGAAGAAAGCAGCGCGGAGAAAAGAGACTCAAATACGTTGGACAGAAAAAAGAGCAAAAAAGAATAATCGAGGTGCAAATTCAGAAAATAAGGAAAGTAATTATCAGCCCTGAACACGTGGAATTGGAAAAAAAGCACGTCCAATCCGACTCAGAATTAAAAGACAAAGAGTGAAAGACAATGTAGAACTTCATAATGACGTTTACAAACGTTGACGCTAAACACATGTAGAGCAGGTTAGAGACTATGAAACCAGTGAAATTAGAAAGGCTCAAAAAAAAAACGTTGGCGCTATACACATGTGGAGAAAATTAAAGGATGTGAAAGTAGGAAAATTAGAAAATATAAAAAAAGAAAGTGAAGATCGCAGTAGCGTAAACAAACAAACTGCCTCATTTAACTATGCACCAGTCTAACTTTGGTTTTGCACAATAATTACTACACTATTGCACCTTAACACTTAATTCTACTTTATTCACATAATTATACTTATTTATTATGTTCTACTATACTGTTATCTTTCAATCTATGACATTTTGTTAATCTAACTGATAGTCTTCTAACTTTGCACAGTTTTTGATAAGCGGATCAGGATGCATTTCACTGCGTGTTGTCCTGTATAACTATGCATGTAACAAATAAAGAATCTTAAGAATTTCAAAAACGGAGTTTACCGCACATGCATTTATTGGTTACTTCGTTCATGTATATATATTTATCTGTCTGCTTATTTAAAAAGCTACATTTACTCGAGGAGTCAAAAACGTTCTGTCTAGCCCTTGTACAAAAACCTAGACAAAAGCTGGGGTATCACCTTGGTAACCCCATGTACTTTTGGAACTGTGAAAGGAAAATAGCACGACTTTACAGACAGGAGTCCAATGCAGAGCTCTACTTACTTTGTTACTTTGTAAAAAAAAATTATTAACTGCTGATGATATAGATCGTTTTGTCTGTGCTGAAATTCCAAACAGAGAAACCTGTCCTGACCTCATTAAAAAGATTCAGCATATTGGGACTCGCAAGATTACAAATATTGTTTTTACAGAAGTTCTGAAATAAAAATGAAACTAATGAAATAGCAACAATTTAAAGAAAAAAAAATCTTAAAAGTGTGTATCCGGAAAACCAAACACAGGGGTTGGCATGCGAAGCGAGCAGGGGGCAAAGCCCCCTAGTATATATAAAAGTCAATGTATGTGTGTGTGTACATACGTATGTTCCAGGATCACTTCCAAATGGCTGGAGCGATTTTCATGAAACTTGGTACACATGTTTCTCTTTGGTTGACTAAAAATACTGTAGGGTGACATCAACCCCAACCCACCCCCTTCTGGGTATGGTGGGGGTGATATTGCGATCTTGTATGCGGTTATCATCCAGTTGAGACTCGGAATGACCACCAGAGGGCGAACTGGAGGTGACTGTCAGCGTTCTTTATGTTTGAACACCACCACACTCCTGTTGCTTTTCAAATTAAATAGAGTTGGCCGGTTCCAAGCGTCAACTGGATGATAACATACATACAAGACTGTAAGACAAGCATATTAGTGAGTCTTCATTTATTTATCCTAATTTATTTTTATTTTTAAAGTTGTGTTTTTTTTTTATATATTTTTCTCAAACAATTAAAAAAACACTTTATTTTCCTCCTGGGCAACACTGGGTATTTCAGCTAGTTTGTAATAAATTTGCAGACATTTCTAAAAACCTGTTTTCACTTTAAGAAGTATTGAGTGCAAGTTGATGTGGGAAAAATGAACTTAAATGATTTTAGTAAAAGGCTGCAGCATAACAAAATGTGTAAAAAGTTAATGGGTCTGAACTTGGTGTTTACATTACACTAAAAATGACATCATGGCTTAGTTTTTGCCCATTTTAATAATTCGGCATTCCTCTGGCACAACAATTTGTCAGCAAAGCTCCAGAACTGCTCTCTATCATTGTCTAAAGCCGCCAACTGTTTTACCTGACTAGAGAGATTTTCACCGTCCATTGGGTATTTCTTGCAAAAAGGTTAATGTAAAGAGGTTTGAAGTAGATAGATAGATAGATAGATAGATAGATAGATAGATAGATAGATAGATAGATAGATAGATAGATAGATAGATAGATAGATAGATAGATAGATAGATAGATAGATAGATAGATAGATAGATAGATACTTTATTAATCCCGAAGTACAATTGGTCACAAGCAACCACTGACAATAAAACATATCGACTGAAGTCATTTTACATCTCCTGAAGTGGAATCAGCTGTCTGTGAGGGCTGTTGAGCCACGACAAGCCTATTTGGGATGTCTTTTAAACTACAGAACATTGTAAAGTGCTGTTATAAAGCACATATCTAATGTGATCCGCTAGCACATTTAATTACATTCTATTACACTGGTCAACAGGCATTTTGCTACTGGGATTCTTTCATCTGTACTTTAACAAATTTCACTTGCTGACTCCAAATCTGAAAACCGTTTTCGTCCAGCACGTCCCATTTTTTAGTTATGATGTTCCAGGTCTTGGACAACTAGGGTGACTGGACAGTAAAGGCGATGCATTTCAGCATTTAAGACATAAGTTTGGTCTCGAGAACAGTGAAGCCAAAATTAAGGAAGGTGTTTTTGTTGGCCCTGAAATACGTGAACTGATGCTTGACGATGAGTTCAAAAGGAAACTGAAGCCAACTGAATCAGCACCCTCATTCGTACAGGTTGTCCAGAATTTTCTTGACAAGCACAGAGCAGAGAATTATACTGAGCTTGTGGAGAATATGCTGAAAGTATATTAGCTTACAGGAGCCAGAATGTCACTGAAGACGCATTTTTTACATTCTCATCTCGACGTTTTTCCACCAAATATAAGCAATGTCAGAGATGAGCATGGGGAAAGATTTCATCAAGATATAAAGGTGATGGAAAACTGATATCAGGAAAAATTCACTCCTAGCATGATGGGTGACTACTGTTAGTTCTTGCAAAGAGAGACGGATGTGCAGTAGAAGCGCAAAAGCGAGGGCCTCCAACATTTGTGGGCACGCTGACCTCACTTTTATATTGAGGTAAATTGACATAAATATGCTTTAACGTGTCTCTGGTATCGTCTTCTGGTTTGGTTTCAGAATAAACACATTAAAACAATTTTGGTGGGATATAATCCAAACTCCAGATATCGTGTTGATATATTGATATTCAAAAGTGTCACAACGTTAATGATGTGTATTTCAAAAACCTGACGTGCTAGCTTAATTCCGATTTCATATATGAAATCAGTGAAAAAAATGTAATAAAGAGCTGCTCTGAAGTTCCCAGTAGCAAACAAAAAACATTTTTTTTGTAGACCAGTGTTATCAGTGTTATTTTTGCATATGACTCACAGTTACAAAAATATTTAATAAGCAAAAATGTGATAACTGACACTTTGAAGTAGCAAAAAAAATGCTCCGAGCTTCAAGTCATTTAACTAAGACAGTGAATGTTACACCATGCACACATTTCCTAGCTTGTTTGTGATGTCACTGCTTTAACTGTACTGGTATAGTGTTGTATTGTAAATGGTCCAGTGGTTAAGCTGCACTAACTTCCAAGAAGCTGATTGGGTAAGCCAGGGCCACAACTGAAACCCAGCTCTCATCTCCCAGTCCGCCTGCTGGGTTTGCATGTTTGTGGATGGGGTGTGCTTGTCGCTGCGTGCTTCCCATTGCTTGCTTGTCTCTGAATGTCAATGCAGCCTCTCTTTGTAGGTGCGAATCACACATTCCACCAGCATTCTGCTGAGTGCCCTCAAAAATGAACGAATAAAAAATGTATAGCTTTATATACAGTATTTTTATTCTATTGGTAGAATAATCAGATTTTTAGAAAGGAGATTAGCTCTTGTGATAAGGATGCTGTATAGCGCCTGTCCCGACACAGACTCACACTGAGGCACGTGTAAAACACCAAGAACTTTTATTTTTCTTCACTTGTGGGCGCACGTCTTCCCCGTGACCCACAGGCAATACACAGTCCCAAGCACACAAGTAACAACAGCACTTTCTCTTCCTCCTTGGCACCACCACTCCTCCCAAGCAACCTTGTCCTCCTTCACCCGACTCTGGCCACTGAGTGGTGGTTGCTGGCCTCCTTTTAACAGGCACTCGGAAGTGCTCCAGGTGGTTGATTGCTGACATCCGGCTAGGCGAAACCAGTGCCCAAAAGGGGCCAGCCGCTCCTGTTGCAGCACCCCCTGGTGGCGCCTGCGGAACCCCACAGAGCTGCACAGAAGCCCTGGGGGAGTCTGAGGCACTGCTGCAACCCAGGGATGCTGCCATCTACCGTCTGGGGGAGATACTGGGCTTCCCACCCTTGTCCCTCTGGCAGATGTGGTGAAGGGGCATCCCAGCCAGGCATGGGTCCCGGCCATCTGTCACACTCTCTTAAAACTTAGTTTTGAGGTCCCAAAACTAAGCAACACGATTGTCTTTCTCGTATTCTTCTTCAATTCCTTCCTTTCATGACTCAGATAATGAGTAGTGGAATTTAAAGGACAAAATTCTATATGCTTAACATTGTGTTGCCATGGCAAAGACTTGACACCTCTGGCAGCAGGAGTCCTTAATCATTGATTTGCCAGCCTCAGCATGAATCCTCACTTCTGCTTGGTGTCTAGTAATGCTGGGGTGCCCATCAGTGCAGTTCTTGGAGACATTTACTCTGGAAAATCAAAAGAAAAGAATTTCAAGTCAGCACCATGCTGTGAGTTAATAAGGCTTATCTCATTTATGAGTTTATCACAGTTTTTAATCTGATTGGGTCAAAGGACACTAGTTCAAGACTTCAGCAACTGCTGGGTTCAAGAGGTGATAATGAAACAGGAAGGTAAAGAATATTTTTGGGTTCTCAAACACTGCTCACGCCAGGTAACTTCCATCCGTCCATTTAATTACCCAGTTTTAGAGGAAGCATTGCGGCACAACCTCAGACAAAGAAAGAAACTGGACTTAGTTAAAGAGTTGGACAAAAAGGAGAGTCATGTGTTGTAGATTAAACATATCTAAAAGGAAGAGAAAGCAGCGTAGTCCAGTAAAGCAGATCAACCATTGGCAATGGCTTTGTTACAACAAACAAATGCAGCGGGTCCACCTGTGGCTGGCAAGTCTACAGTGAAGTGACAGCAGCCTAGCAGGAACTGAAACAAGCACTCCACTTTGGGCACCAAGACTTCCTCTGCAACTGGAAGGCAACAAGTTCCAAAACCTTTCTGTATTTTTTCTTCTGAGAAGCATTGTGGATGGGTAAACTCCCTTCTATTTATGCAAAACAATGGAAGAATCACAAATGGAGAGCTTCTGTAGTGTCATTCTGTGTTCAAGTTCTAAACCAAAACATCCTTGTCTGAGTTTCAACAGCTTTCCCCCGATGAAAGATACTGAAAAAAAAAATGAATCCATGCAGTCGAAAGAGATAAAGGAGCAAAGTATGTCTATGCCAAGGCAGCACTTTTGTTTGTAGCCTGCTGCAGTGGATTCACGCAGTATTCAGGCCCCTTCACTTTCTGCACACTTCTTTGTGTTGTAGACTTTTTTTTTTAAATTGCATATACATGAAATTTTTGTCCATCATTCTATACTCGAAAACTCAGCGACAAAGTGAAAATAAATTTTTTAAAATTTTTTGCCAAATTTATTAAAAATCAAAAACTGTAATCTCTCATTCATGTAATTATTCACACCCTTAATTCAGTACTTTGTAGAAGTCCCTATGGGTTCTAGGTAAGTCTGTACAAGCTTGGCACACATGGATTTAGGCAGTTTATCACATTCTTCCTTGCAGATCCTCTCAAGCTAGATTGGATGGGAAGTGTCTGCAAACTGCCCTCTTCAGGTCTTTCCACAGATGTTCTATAGGGTTTAAGTCTGAGCGTTGACTGGGCCACTCCAGAACAGTTACAGACTTGTCCCAGACCACTCCAGTATTGTCTTTGCTGTATGCTTTGGGTCACTGTCGTACTGAAAGGCGAACCATCGCTCCACTCTGAGGTTGTGTGCACTCTGGGGCAGGTTTTCTATAAGGACCTCTCTAGATTTGACTTCATTCATCCTTCCCTCATTTCCAACCAGTCTCCCCGCCCCTGTCACTGAGACGCACCCCCATAACATGATGCTGCCACTACCACACTCCACTGTAGGGGTGGCATTAGGCAGGTGATGAGCAGTGCCTGGTCTACACCAGGCATAGTGCTTGGAGTTCTGCCCAAAGGCTTTAGCTTTTGTTTTTTCAGGCCAGATAACATTTTATATCTCACGCTCTTAGAGTCCTTTAAATGCCGTCATATGCCTATTACTCAAGAATGGCTTCTGTCTATCCGATCTACCATAAGCGCCTAATTCATGCAGTGCTGCTGAGATGGCCGTCCTTCGGACTGTTTCTCACAACTCAGCAGAAGAGGTGATTGAGACAGTCAAAAAAAAAAATGATGAATAGATGCATAAGTCAAAAACAGGCCAAGAGGGTCAAAAAATTACTCACCATCAAAAATTTGGAGTTAAACAACAGGCGGAGATTCATTAACTGGCAAAATCCCTAAAAAAAGTCTTTTGCAGAGCAATTTAAAGGTTTATTCACCAAACTTGGATACCATGGGACAGTCACATGTCACAAATGAGAGTTCCCTGAGGAATTTTGGGACAACAGCTATGATAACAGCTAATACTGAGGCATAAATTGGCTGTGCCCATAGGAAAAACAAAATGGCCCATGGTAAAACATACATTTTGAAGTTAGTAATAGAGCAATATACAGTAATCCCTCGCTATATCGCGCTTCGACTTTCGCGGCTTCACTCTATCGCGGATTTTATATGTAAGCATATTTAAATATATACCGCGGTTTTTTCGCTAGTTCGTGGGTTTCAGTGGATAATGGGTCTTTCAATTTCTGGTACATGCTTCCTCAGTTGGTTTGCCCAGTTGATTTCATACAAGGGACGTTATTGGCAGATGGCTGAGAAGCTACCCAACCAGAGTGCGTATTACATTTTAAATAAAACTCCTCAAATATATTATGAGCATGGGGGCTGTTCGCACCCCTAGAGGATACGGACGCTCCTCAAAAAACGCTGAAAGATTATCTTCACATTGCTCCCTTCCTTGCTGGGCTTACTTATTACTTTGTTGCGTGATATGCTTCCCGCACGGTGCTTCGCATACTTAAAAGCCCAAACAGCACCTATTGATTTTTGATTGTTTGCTTTTCTCTCTCTCTCTCTTGCTCTGACATTCTCTGCTCCTGACGGAGGGGGTGTGAGCAGGGGGGGCTGTTTGCACCCCTAGAGGATACGGACGCTCATCTAAAAAATGCAGAAAGACTACCTTCACATTGCTCCCCTCCTTGCTGGGCTTACTTGCGGCTGGTTTGTCATGCGATATGCTTCCCGCACGGTGCTTCGCATACTTAAAAGTCCAAACAGCACCTGTCAGTTTTTGATTGTTTGCTTTTTTCTCTCTCTCTCTGACATTCTTGGCTCCTGATGCGCACTCCTTTGAAGAGGAAGATATGTTTGCATTCTTTTAATTGTGAGACGGAACTGTCATCTCTGTCTTGTCATGGAGCACAGTTTAAACTTTTGAAAAAGAGACAAATGTTTGTTTGCAGTGTTTGAATAAAGTTCCTGTCTCTCTACAACCTCCTGTGTTTCTGTGCAAATCTGTGACCTAAGCATGACAATATAAAAATAAACATATAAACATACGAGTATGGTCTTTATTTCGCGGATTTTCACCTTTCATGGGAGGTTCTGGAACGCAACCCCCGCGATGGAGGAGGGATCACTGTACACCAAAATGGACTTCAAATTTGGAGTATCTTGAGTGTCGAAACCCCATATTCAATATATGCCGAGCCAGAATCATAACTAGAAAACATACATTTATTAAAGTAAAAGAGTTATGATTCAAAAGCAAACAAAAATGTCAAAGGTGTTATTCCTCCAAAATTGAGCCAGAAAACAGACCAGAATCGGAACCATCATGTCCAGAGAAAGTACACTCTGAGGCAGTTTGTGGTATATTTTTTAAATTTGTTTTTCTGTCCTGGAGGCTTTTGGGTGTGCCACAGTTTTGTTCGTGTTGCCAGGGTAGTGCTTTCCATTAGGGGGCGTATCTCCAAAGTTTGTATTCTGCGGGAAATTGTAGCAGTGGATTTAAAGGGCCCCCCATTTTCCCATGTCTTTATCCCCAGCTGTGAATAACAAATCTTTGTTAAACACTCTTTTAAAAATACCCTGCTTTTGAATTGATATTTTAAGATTCTGACTTCACTTTTTCCCTCTGATCTCGATTTTTCTCGGCTACATAGTTTTGGTTCTTTTTGATCTGCCGGTTTTTACCTTTTTGTTGGTTCACTGGCATTACAACCTGAGTGCCATCTCCACTGGCTGGCTTTGCTCTACACTGGGTCAAATAGGGCTTTGGCTTCAAAAGTACAAAAATAATAACAGAGTCTCAAAAATATGTTCCATAGGAGAGGATTTCCATCAACCCCTGGCTTGTGCAATAATGAGCAAATGAAAGTAATTTTATTAAGAAGGACAAAAAATAATAAACATTCAAAAGTATCAAAAAGGCAAAAGGATTTGCCTAAAAGACAAACTGCACTGAACAAGTCCTAATACAGTTTTCCACTAAACAACATCCAAAGACAGGCAAAAAGAAGACCAAGACTACTCAGACAATTCTCACAAAGACAACTCTCAGTTCCACCAGAGCACATCTGAATAAACCACATAGAACTCACTTTCTCAGCATGCCTTTGTAAATTGGGGGCTGAGCTAAGCATGGCCCCGCCTTTTTGGGATCCACCCACAAAACACAAGGAAATAATAAACCACAATTACACATAGAAACCAAATCTACTCCATAATAAAACACTAAGGTCTGAGTGCCCAGTCCCTCCAAGCAATCTGATTGGTCAGTTTGGCTCTGGTGACACTATGAAAGAGGAAGTGCGAGTAAAGGCGGATGCAGAGAGAGTCGCATTCAAAGATGGCAAGTATGAAACCAGACAGGAGGTGAGAAAGGTTCCTCAAAAATGAGAAGGAGGCTTTAAGGGGACACGTTAGAGCGATGAAGCGTCGGTTAAGAGACATTCACACACACACATACAGGGGAAAGACACTGAAGGTACTCGTAGGGCAAGAGATAGCAAATATTTTTAAATTACTCTTTGACAGGTACCATGGCTAGTAATAGATAAATGAAAATAAAATTAACAGGAAATAATTAAGCAGACAAACAAACAGAAATAACAACATTAACAGAAAATATCGTAATCTACTCTGTATATATAAAACGATTAGCAAAATTGTGTAATGTTTTCATGTGACATTTTCGTGCAATGCTTATTATTCTTCAAAACCGTACATCATATAGTAAACATCTGTACATCATCTATATATCATTTTTTTCGTCTTCATTAGGAAAATACAACAATGATACTGTCATGTCAATACAACCAATTTAACGTGCATACAAAATACCTTATATACATCCGCTCCGCTAAGAACAGTAGTTCAGTTGTGTGTTAGCAGTCGACAAATAAAGTCTGTCTAATGGCATATGCTTAGAAATTGTAAAACTGCATAAACATTCAATTGCTGGCAAAATCATGGCTGGTGATCATGCAGGAGAAGTCGTTAGACACTGGCGATACTTCAGCAAGTAGATTACCATTCATCTTGTATAGATAACAATTTCCAATAGTTTTACCGTTTTCTATATATAACTATAACTATGAATAAATCTCAGGGCCAGAGGTTTGACCGTGTTGGAATATACCCGTGGACCAATAACAAGCAATGGGACCTATCGAGGTAGGTTTGGGCCACCAAGGGCAGCCAGGGGGTGTGCACTCCCCTAGTTAAGTCAATAAAATGAACAAAAAAGACATAAAAAACAAATTTAAGCATAAGCCAGAGGAAGAACCTTAAACATAGCATAGCCTTCTCTTTAAGGGGTGGCCTCCAGATACCACAAACAACAAAAAAACACAAGGAAAAAGCATCATTAACTTGGAGACTCAAGTGAGGATAATGATATGAGGAGAACACCTCCCAGTAGTGACGACTGGATGAGGAGACCACCTCTTGGCAAGAACGACTTAATGAGAAGACCTCCTACCAACATGGATGACTGGATAGCAGGCAGGCCACTTTCAGGCCTGGATGAAACAACAACAGCATGACGTTCGTCCTATGGGTAGGATGACTGGTCTGGAAAACACAAACTAAAAGGCGAGTTTTTGTAGAGAGCACTGAAGCTTTGGAGATCTCCAGTGGTGAGACACTCTACACAATAACCGCTTCTTAGGATTTAGGCAGCCACTGCAGCTCTGGAACATCCCTTCCAAGTGTTGCAGCAGACTCGGACGAGACAACGAAGGCAGGGGCTGAAGTGTTAAGCAGGGCAACATAAAAGAAAATGCAGGTTCAGGTTGGCAATCGGGTGCAAAGTTAGATAGCTCAGTCAATTCTGTACAGCAAAGGACTGGAAAGGACAAGCATCCAGCAGGGGGTGCATGCTCCCTGCTAAACTCAAACATATCATAATACTTTTGGCCAAAAAAAGCTGAGCAGAATTTGAATGCAAAATAATCGTGGAGTGGGACCTCTGTTTTCAACCTACAATATTCTCAGCATGGACACAGCACATCCTTGTCATCTCCGAGCTTAGAAGTTTAGAACATACAATGCATTAAACACCCTAATTATCTCTGCCTGCACTGTCATTTTAATATGCATAACATGTTTCCCATAAATCTATGCTAATTATAGTAACATGAAGCACTTTCTTTTTTGTAAAATGATAATTTATTCATTCCATAACTACTTAATTACACTACCTTCAAAATGAAGCTCTAGTGCATGAAACCTACTTCTACTTAGAAAACAAAAAAAAAAGCTTTTAAAAAGTCAAGAGAATATGAGGAGCGATAAACGTGACTTTGGTTAACTGGCGAGACATGTGGCTTAGCGGTTTTTGGACTGTAATTCAGAAGGTCGCTGATTCCATTACTGTGACTGACTTGGCTGTTTCATATTGTAAAGACACCTGAAACAATTGTATTCTACAAGTTAAGCGAGTTACACATCCCAAAGATAAGCGGGTGTGTGTCTCAGTCCAAGAATACCCATCAGGCACTGCACCTGGGACACAAACGAGCGCCTCTTGGGTTACAAAGACTTGCTCAGAAGATTTTCATCATACATAGCAATAGAATATTAAGAACAATAGGGACGAGAACAAGCCATTCAGCCCAACGTGCTCATCCATCCTATTCATCTAGATTTCCCAAGTTCAGATTTGAAGGTCCTTAAAGTCCTACTTTCCACCACACTACCTGGTAATTTATTTGTGTCTGTGGTCCTTTGTGTGAGTAAAAAACTTTCTAACATTTGTGCAAAATCTGCCTTTAATAAGTTGTCGCCATCTTCTTGTTGAAGAATAGGAGGACCTTGCATGTCCCTGTGGACAGTTGTGACTTCCCATGTGTGAGATGTCAGTTTGAGCTTCCTCCCAGTTACAGGGCGTGTGCTTGAGTGGACATGTGCTTCATCCAGGGTTGACATTTGACCTGCTTCTGCTGCTGCCAAGGCCAACACTGGCATCCCAGAGCCCCCAGTTGGGTCAAAATGTATGGATGCACCTTGAAATGTTGCTCAGTATAAACAGTAAAACCAGAATTTTATAAAGTAAACTACAATTTAAAACAAAATTAAAGCTAAAGATCTCTGATTAATCTTTATTTTATAACCTCAGGTAATTCAACGTCTACCTCATCTCAGTGGAGAACGCAGTGCCTGCGGGTTGTGAATATATCTGCAGTTTTCTTATTATCCTCATTTACTCAAGGGACAGGAGCAAAAAGAGAAAGCCTGACAAAGAATGCTGAAAACTCAAACAATGGAGGGCAAGCTGCATAAATTTACAGTAAATTTAAAAGCCAAGTTGTTGAGGGGCTTCCAAGTGCAGAAGTGGCACATGAGAAACGTTGGACCAGGGGTATACAGCACAATGACAAAGGCAAACTCTTGAACGAGGAGCCACCAAATAAAAAAGGCAACTGTTGTTAACAATGAACTCAAATACTTCTTGTACAGAAAGAGACAGCACATAGTGTGTTGATTTAAGGCGTGGAAGTGCAATGAAACAAATGTTTTTGACTTATTTGAACAGGCAAGTGGAACTGAAAAGAATTGCAACATATATCATTGAGTTTCCAATTCCTTAACGCCATTCTACAACAACTAGAAATCATGAGGCTAGAATGAACCTGGGCAGGGAGCTGGGCAATGGGCAGGAGACAAAGAGTATGGACTGCACACCCACCAGCCACAACATTAAAATCTCTGACAGATGAAAGGAATAACACTGATTAACTTGTTACAATGGCCCCTGTCAAGGGGTGGGATATATTAGACAGCAAGTAAACAGTCAGTTCTTGAAGGTGATGTGTTGGAAGCAGGAAATCCGGCAAGCGAAGACATCTGAGCGAATTTGACAAGGGCCAAATTGTGATGGCTAGACAGCTGGGCAGGTCTTGTGTGGTGTTCCTTGTATGCAGTGGTTAGTACCAACCAAAGTGGTTCAAGGACGGACAATCGGTTAACCAGCAACAGAGTCATGGGCAAGTAAGGCTTATTGATGTACATGGGGAGCAAAGGCTAGCCCATCTGGTTCAATCTCACAGAAGAACTACTGTTGCACAAACTGCTAAAAAATGTAATGCTAGCCATGAAAGAAGGGTGTCTGGATACACAGTGCATCACACCTTGAAGCTGAAGTCCGGGCAGAGTGCCCATGGTGATCTCTGTTCACTGTTGAACATCAAAGCAACATCCGGTTATTCAAATGCAATTGAAGTGGTCAGCTGCACACACATTGCTATTGCAACGGCACTGAACAAGTTACATCAGCCTGTGATGAATCACCAAAAGTGTGAGCTGGCATTACATCATCTATAGCTGAAACACCTATAAAAATGGTAACTCCGCACAGTCGCAGGTGCTTTTTTTCCAACTAGCGTGGCAAAAGGCAAACAGTCCTATTCAGGACAGTGAGCCACCTCAAAGAGCCATGTAAAGAGGAGAGAATCGATCTGTTGTGTCGTTTGGTGCCGATGCTACACTATAAACGTGCCATAAAGGCACCTTCAGAGAATAAAGTTCCTTGATAAAGAGAATGCATTTTCACTCTATTAATGTGCTACTCTACTGTATATAGTTCACAGAAAGTGTACCTTATTGTCCAGGCATGTAGCGTCCTGCATAATGTACCACGACCCACCAAATAATCAGCCAAGTCGGACAGCATTACAACTTTCTTTGAATGTAATTAGCAGAATGTAAAAATAGGTAATCAGATACAGCATTTTTTTTAACTAATTCATTTAACTTATGGTCAATATCACATAGTGCAGCCCTTACATTCCTTAGTTCATTGGCCACATCTCTTATAGCTTCCAATATTGCATTTTGTGACTCCAGAACAGCATTGGTCAGCACACAGCCAGATGGTCGTCCGGTGGTGTCTGAGGCAGGTGTGTGTGAGCAGCCAGCACCTGAAGATGTGCAGGGCACAGCAGCACCCTCAACGTCTGGAGATGTGTAATTGGCATGGGGGTCTGTGTTTGTAATATTGTCTGAAACAGAATAAGCAGATGTTGGGCTGTGACTCACCTTTTACGTCGACTTTGATATCTGACCACTTCTTTTTTATTTCAGACACTATGTGACTTGCTGAACTTGAACTTTCGAGAGTCTCCGCCACGCTGTTTCACTCCATAACTTCCTTCTCTTGCTTATATCACTGCTTAAGCCAACAAAGAGTACATTTTTCCTGGCCTCCACTTTGCATTCACTGAAATTCTTCTTTTTTCCACATGATTTTGCCATTGTCTTTTAAAAAAACACTGAATGGAAAGTGATATTTATATTGATTTGCTGACAAGTGAGTTTAGACAAGTTTCGTCAGACCGCTTCAAGGTTTACATGATTTGTTCCTTCAGTGCTCCCCTTGTTCTTCACTTTACTGATTTTGTTAATAAAAATGGATGATTTTTAATATATATCAGATCAATTACCACTCTGTTGGCTTAGAGTAGCTTGCTAGCGCAATCATCATCAGTGGTCGTCGCCTTTCTATATATGTTTGTAGACACACAGACACATGTAACAAATTTGTCAGGGAATGGACCTGCCCCACAATCTAACTATACTAGAGTTTTTTCACAAGGTTTCAGGAGACCACTGACCGCGTGGTTTACAAACAAGACTAAGCTAATTGTGTTATGATTTTCTACATTGGCATGATTTTGTATGTTTGTTTAAGCTTTTTATAGGTGCATTCAAATATAATGTGCAAAGAACCTGTTGTGGTAGCCACGTCTGTCTGTCCACATGAAACAAGTTAGGCCCCCTTAAACAAATTGTGTTGAAATGTGTCACACTTATTCTTCAAGAAGCTTCATGTTGTCCATGTCAGAAGTTTTTCTGTCTGTTTTTTTTTTAGGGGGGGGGTTGTTGTTTGTCTTTATTTTATTCATTTATTAATATATTTTGGAGCTTCTATAAAATGTTAATCTTGGCTTGGTGCTGTCACAAATAAACACACCAGACATCACAAAGGTTTGGGGCAGCCACCCGTATAATGTGTCCTGGCTGCAAATGTAGAAATTTTTAAAGAGTTGTTGGAAAGACTGAGTCCAAAACAGAACTGATCACATATAGTAAAGATGGCGGATTTAAAGACCCGTTCAGGAAGTGACGTCATCTTTCGGGCCAGAACCAGAAGTGATGTCCTCAGGACCGGACATGAAATCATCTTTGGGACTGGATCTGGAAGTGACATCATCTCTGGGGCCAGACCCGGAAGTGGTGTCATCATGACCGGAAGTAACATCATCGAGGGTGCCAGAACCTGGTGGGATTTCCTGGGAATGGTCTGCAAGTAACTGAGAAAGACAATCAGTACAATCTGCCAACCCCTGGTCGGTGGTGGTATTACAACTACTCAGGCCCTTTAGCTGCCTCCTACTCGCACATGTGTGACAGTGCAAATAAAGTAGACTCTATCTATCTATCTATCTATCTATCTATCTATCTATCTATCTATCTATCTATCTATCTATCTATCTATCTATCTATCTATCTATCTATCTATCTATCTATCTATCTATCTATCTATCTATCTATCTATTGAATGACAGCAAACAGATCCTCAGTACGAGGTAATGAAGCACCACGAGACTGCATGTGTAGCCAGGAAGTCACAGCTACTGGCTGCTTGAGCACGCGCAGAAATCCAATTCTCTGTCGGAAAGTCCAGTTGGATGTGCACAGAAACCACTGCATCAGGAAATTGTTTCTACTTTAAGAAGTCTTTAAGTGAAAGCAGAAGAGAACAAGGGCATCCGTACCTCATTCCTTCCAATGCTTTAAGTCATAACAGGTAAATTAAATGATCTTCCTAAACCATAAAGTATAAAATGCAAGCAAGGAAAACAAAAGGTTATCTAGATATGAATGAAGTACCCAGAGTAAACAGACATTTAATCAGTATTAACCTTATACTAAACAACCTTCACAGCACCATTATCTGCATTTTATAATGATTCGTTGTTTCACTGACACTATAATTTACTAGGGTGACCAGACATCTTGGTGACAGTGACATTCCTGATTTCAGGTTATGCGTCCTGATAAATAACTGAAGAATATCAAAATGTTAACAGGCTTCCCATTTAATAAAACAGTGCTCTGCTGAAACTAACATTCTCACAGTATATTTAGTGCAGCGCCTGGGAAGCTCCAAGGGGTAAGCCCATACCATAGTCTCATACCACCACTCCTCCAAACTCCCTTAAATCTAATAAATGTGTAACTACGCGTTCAAGACTCCAACAGAATCACAATGAGCATCATAATGAGGGCCAAGAACCAGACAAAAAGAGACAGTACTGCCATTTATTTGCTTAAACTTCAAGCACTGTGTGAGCTCCTATGTGTTAATTTGTGAAAGTGTGGGGGGTTTTTTTTCCGGTGCCTTGATCCCCCTCTGACTATGATGAGATAAAGAAGCCATTAAAGAAACCAGGATGGTCTTTACGTGTGGGCAAACATACTACACAAGTGTCCAGGTTTGGGTCTTTGAAAATCTCATCACCCTATAATTTAATTCAGAGTGCCACATTCACATGATATTCACAATGATCACTCGCTGTAATTAAGTTTGCCTTTCAATTCTCTTAATTCCTAACATTTGTCACAGCTGAGTAGCTTTGCAAGTCCAATATTGTGGAAATTAAAACGGCCAAACATGCTCAAGCAAAGATGGAATTAATTATAAGTGTTTTTTTATTTATGTTAATTGGCAATTGCAAAATGTGGTGTGTGTGTGTGTGAGTGAGAGTGGTCCTTGTGGTGGACTAGCCCGTCCAGGCCTGTTTTCAGCTTTATACCCAATCCTGGTGACAAGGCCTTTGGCCCTGGAAACCCTGAGATGGTTCTAGAAGTGAAAGTGAGTGGGAGTGCTTAAAGGTCGTTTGGTCAAATGGCCCTCCAGCCTACATGGCAGTCAGCGACTGTTATATGCGAATGAGTAAGTCCATTGGGTCAATGCGCTGTACTGTTTTTCTCTTCCCTTTTCAAAGTTTGTGTTCTCCTTGTCATATCACCCACCTCTTGGTAACATTAGGCCTATTTTTATTTTGTTTTTTGGCGTCCTTGGTCATTAGCTTGGGATTGTTGATTTACAGTGCATTTGGAAAGTATTCACAGCGTATCACTTTTTCCACATTTTGTTATGTTACAGCCTTATTCCAAAATGGATTAAATTAATTTTTTTCCTCAGAATTCTACACACAACACCCCATAATGACAACGTGAAAAAAGTTTACTTGAGGTTTTTGTAAATTTATTGAAAATAAAAAAACTCAGAAATCCCATGTACATAAGTATTCACAGCCTTTGCCCAATACTTTGTCGATGCACCTTTGGCAGCAATTACAGCCTCAAGTCTTTTTGAATATGATGCCACAAGCTTGGCACACCTATCCTTGGCCAGTTTCGCCCATTCCTCTTTGCAGCACCTCTCAAGCTCCATCAGGTTGGATGGGAAGTGTCGGTGCACAGCCATTTTAAGATCTCTCCAGAGATATTCAATCGGTTTCAAGTCTGGGCCACTCAAGGACATTCACAGAGTTGTCCTGAAGCCACTCCTTTGATATCTTGGCTGTGTGCTTAGGATCGTTGTCCTGCTGAAAGATGAACCGTCGCCCCAGTCTGAGGTCAAGAGTGCTCTGGAGCAGGTTTTCATCCAGGATGTCTCTGTACATTGCTGCAGTCATCTTTCCCTTTATCCTGACTAGTCTCCCAGTCCCTGCCGCTGAAAAACATCCCCACAGCATGATGCTGCCACCACCATGCTTCACTGTAGGAATGGTATTGGCCTGGTGATGAGTGGTGCCTGGTTTCCTCCAAACGTGACACCTGGCATTCACACCAAAGAGTTCAATCTTTGTCTCATCAGACCAGAGAATTTTCTTTCTCATGGTCTGAGAGTCCTTCAGGTGTCTTTTGGCAAACTCCAGGCGGGCTGCCATGTGCCTTTTACTAAGGAGTGGCTTCCATCTAGACTCTACCATACAGGCCTGATTGGTGGATTGCTGCAAAGATGGTTGTCCTTCTGGAAGGTTCTCCTCTCTACACAGAGGACCTCTGGAGCTCTGACAGAGTGACCATCGGGTTCTTGGTCACCTCCCTGACTAAGGCCCTTCTCCCCCAATCGCTCAGTTTAGATGGCGGCCAGCTCTAGGAAGAGTCCTGGTGGTTTCGAACTTCTTCCACTTGCGGATGATGGAGGCCACTGTGCTCATTGGGACCTTCAAAGCAGCAGAAATTTTTCTGTAACCTTCCCCAGATTTCTGCCTCGAGACAATCCTGTCTCGGAGGTCTACAGACAATTCCTTTGACTTCATGCTTGGTTTGTGCTCTGACATGAACTGTCAACTGTGGGACCTTATATAGACAGGGGTGTGCCTTTCCAAATCATGTTCAATCAACTGAATTTACCACAGGTGGACTCCAATTAAGCTGCAGAAACATCTCAAGGATGATCAGGGGAAACAGGATGCACCTGAGGTCAATTTTGAGCTTCACGGCAAAGGCTGTGAATACTTATGTACATGTGCTTTCTCAATTTTTTTATTTTTAATAAATTTGCAAAACTCTCAAGTAAACTTTTTTCACGTTGTCATTATGGGGTGTTGTGTGCAGAATTCTGAGGAAAAAAATGAATTTAATCCATTTTGGAATAAGGCTGTAACATAACAAAATGTGGAAAAAGTGATGCGCTGTGAATACTTTCCGGATGCACTGTATGTGGCTTTGAAAAGGGCAAGTCAGTGCCCTTTAGTATGTCACAGTATGTGCACAGCAGCCTTGTTCAAGTATGACAATGTCATGGACCACCATCCAAAATCAATCAACCAATGGCAATCCTGTGTCAGAAACAGACTGAAAAGGAGGCTGACACTGCTTGAGCAGAGTAGCAGACAACCGTCAGTTAGTCAACTAAGTGGTGCCAAAAGGGGCTGCTTATCAGAATGCTCACCTTGTTTTACCTTTCCAGAATAAGGGCATGGAAGCCAAACTGAGTTCTATTGGTGTAAGTGAATAATGTACTTACCACACCACAATGTGATGCATGATGAAGTCAATGGTGATGGTCAATCATGAGACTAGCAATGAACATCATCATCATAAACAGTATGCAATGACTATTGACAATGACTGGAATAAGATAGCAATGTGCACAAGTAAAACAAGCAACAGTGACGTGCCCGCCTGTTTAGCTCTTACCACACCATCCTGAGTGGTTGAGGGAGATGTTTAAGGCTTAGAGTCCCTGCTCAATGTTGCTGCCCTTTGTCTCCTGGGCTTGTTGCTCCTTTCCTCTCTGTTTCTTTCTTTGAAAGCCCAGTCAGCCTGGACTGCTTTCTCATTACCTGGCTGGTGCTACATCCACAAGAATCCATTGAGGGTTCAATGATGGACAATCATCCCAATGGGAAGACATGGAGATATAGGAACAGCTTAGCTATTAGCTGAACAAACAAGCCTGATGAAATGAATGGTCTTCTCTTGTCTGGAGTACCCCCTGTGCTTCAGAACAATAGATCATCCACCTGAAGCGAAGCATTTTCAGGCCTAGCTAGTACTTGGATGGAAGACCAACCAGGAAAAGCTTCAGTTGTTGCTGGAAGACGCATTAGCGAAACCAGCATGGGACACCTTACTCTGTGGTCTGAATGTGGATCCCAATGCAGTGCAGTGATGGGGTGCAGTGTGGTATAAAAATGGTGCCGTCCTTCAGATGATGCGTAAAACCAAAGTGCTGACTCTCTGTGGTTATAAAAGGTCCCTGGGCATCCTTCGTAAAGAGTAGGGTTTATCCCAAAGTCCAGGCTAAGTTGCCCACCATGGCCTAGTCATTCTTACTCTTTAATCATCCCCTGTCTCGGATTAGTTAACTATCTCTCACCCCTTCACCACCTAACAGCTAATGTGTAGTGAGCGTACTGGTGCAAAATGGCTGCCTTCACATCATCCAGATGGGTTCTCACATTATTAGTGGCTGAAGTGGCTCCCCACTCACTAAAGCGCTTTAAGTAGTGAGAACAAGAGCTATATGAATGTAAAGAATTATTATTATTATTATTATTGTTTGTCAAATTGCTTATGCTCTTATAATCTTACTAGCTGCCTGCTATGGACAGTATTAGAATAATTTTAAAATATTTGCAATCTCTTACCCTAAGTGTACCTTCAGTGTCATTCCTCTGTGTATGAGTCTCTCTTCATTGGTGCTTCTTCTCTTGAGTGCGTTGCATAAAGCCCACTTCTCTGACTCATTATTGTCATTATTTTTGAGGTGCTTTCTCACCTGCCAACTGCTTTTTATATTTCCCGTCTTTAAAGACAGAATACATGCAGGGAGTAGAGTTGGCGAAGGTGGATGAGTTTAAATACTTGGGATCAGCAGTACAGAGTAATGGGAATTGTGGAAGAGAGGTGAAAAAGAGAGTGCAGTCAGGGTGGAGTGGGTGGAGAAGAGTGTCAGGAGTGATTTGTGACAGACGGGTATCAGCAAGAGTGAAAGGCAAGGTCTACAGGACAGTAGTGAGACCAGCTATGTTATATGGGTTGGAGACGGTGGCACTGACCAGAAAGCAGGAGACAGAGCTGGAGGTAGCAGAGTTAAAGATGCTAAGATTTGCACTGGGTGTGACATGGATGGACAGGATTAGAAATGAAGACATTAGAGGTTCAGTTGGGACAAAAAGTCAGAGAGGCGAGATTGTGTTGGTTTGGACATGTACAGAAGAGAGATGCTGGGTATATTGGGAGAAGGATGCTAAGGATAGAGCTGCCAGGGAAGAGAAAAAGATGAAGGCCTAAGAGAAGGTTTATGGATGTGGTGAGAGAAGACATGCAGGTGACGGGTGTAACAGAACAAGATACAGAGGACAGAAAGCTATGGAAGAAAATGATCCGCTGTGGCGACCCATAACAGGAGCAGCCGAAAGAAGAAGAAGAAGATGACTCTCTCTCTGTGTGCGTCTAACCTGCACTTTCTCTTAAAATTGCGCCACCAAAGCCAAACTGACCAATCACACCAAAGCCAAACTGATCCATCAAATTGCTTTAAGGGACAGGGCACATACATACATACATACATACACACCTGGAGGCCATCATGTTTTATTACAGTGGCATGCAAAAGTTTGGGTACCCTTGCTTAAAATGTCTGTTATTATGATTAGTTAAGCAAGCTGAACATGAAGTGATAACCAAAAGGCATAAAGTTAAAGATAACACATTTCTTTTCAGCATTTAATGCAATATTAGTGTATTGCTTTTGTTTTGTACAGTTGTACAGTGAAAAAAGGAAAGGAGCACCATGCAAAACTTTGGGCACCCCATGATGTTTGAGGTCTCAGACCTTAATTAGCACATTGGGGCTCTGGCTTGTTCAAAGTCATCATTAGGAAACCCCTGGTGATATAAAGTTCAAAGCCGTATAAATTCTCTTACACCTCAGGTTGCGTCCCAACAATCAGTCGCCATGGGCTCCTCTAAGCAGCTGCCTAACATACAATAATTGATGCTCACAAAGCAGGAGAAGTTTACAAGAAGATAGCAAACTATTTTCAGGTGGTGGTTTCCTCAGTTCGTATTGTTATTAAGAAATAGCAGTTAACAGAAATGGTGGAGGTCAAGCTGAGGTCTGGAAGACCAAGAAAACTTTGTGAAAGAGAACTGCTCATTGGATTGCTAGAAAGGCCAATAAAACCCCCATTTGACAGTAAAAGACCTTCAGTAAGATATAGCAGACTCTGTAGCGGCGATGCACTGTTCTACTGTGCAGTGACATCTGAGCAAATATGACCTTCATGGTAGAGTCAGGAGAAGAAACCCACATGAAGCTGACAAATGAACATCGAAAAAAGTTCTGTGGACTGATGAAGTCAAAATAGAATTTTTTGAAATGTTTGGACAACAAATGGTGCTGAATTTCAGGAAAAGAACACCTCTCCAACTATTAAGCATGGCGGTGGATCGATTATGCTTTATGTTTGTGTTGGCACAGGGAACATGTCATTGGTGAGGGAAGAAGTTGAAAAGAGGATGAGTCCTACAAATAGATAGTCATCCAAAACACAACTCAAAATCTACAGTGGAATGGCTCAAGAGGTGCAAACTGAAGATGGTTTTGCCGTGGCCCTCACAGTCCTTCAACCTAAACATCATGGAGAATCTGTGGAGAGATCTCAAAAGAGCAGTGCGTGCCAGACAGCCCAAGAATCTTGCAGAAGTAGAAGCCTTTTGCAAGGACGAATGGGTGAAAATTCCCCAAGTAAGAACCGAAAGACTCTTAGCTCGTTACAAAAAGCGTTTACAAGCTGTGATCCTTATCAAAGGGGGTCTTACTAACTACTGACCATGTCGGGTGCCCAAACTTTTGCTTCAGGCCATTTTCATTATTTTGGTATTTTGTATCTATGAATGGATACAAAATGGAAATAAAAATGTAATCTTGCTTAAAAAGTTAAATAAATGTGTCATTGTTATCTTTAGGCTTTTTGGTGATCAGTTTATCTTCTGCTCACTTAACTCTTCACAGTAACAGACATTTTAAGTAATGGAGCATGCCACTGTATATAGTGGATATATTTAAGCCAAGTTTCAAAGTTCCAGCATTTCCTGACTTGCAACAGCCATCATTTTATTTTCCCATCTGGCTTCTGGAGGCGCTGTTGTTTTGTGTGTGTGGGCCTTATTAATCCACAGGCCATCTTGTGACGTCTTGACCCATCACGAGAGCTGACCCTCTGAACTGGTCGCTCTGTGGCACTATACAGATATTAAACTTGATTCTAGGATGTGAAGGTTTACCATTTCTGGGAATGTAACTGCACGTAAAAGAATCAGAAACAGGAAGCTCCTTTAGTCAAAAATCCCAAAACCATGAATTTTAAAATAGTGTACAGATAATGATGACCTTCAGTGTTCACTTGATTAGCAAGTGTAGTCACAAGTTGATTTGTTGGAAGGTGTTGGGGAGGTGGAGGGCACAAACATAAAATGAAGTCCCAGCAGTGTGCTGATTTACTGAGGCATTTGCCACCTTGCACTTCTTCTTTATGTGGCGTCTCCTCATGCTACTTACTACCCACAATATTAATTTTTAATTGAACGCAGATCCTCTTGTTGACCTATCTCAGAAGATGAACTCATTAAATGTAAGGAAAGGTGAAACACACACTAGGATGCCACGCCAGTTGTTCTCCAGAGGTTTAGTAAAATTAATATCTCATCTTACTAGATGGTTCTGTAAATAAACTCAGACATGCACTCACAGGTCATTTACATTGGTCACTCCTCCTCATATTTATGTTTAGTGGATGTTGTTGCACTGCTTTATATATTGTGGCCTATAGGTGGCATCTCACAGCCTCCAAACCCTTGACACAACCTTATAAATATGGTTTTGGTGCAAAGAAACAATTTTATTTTACAATACCTTACACAGGTTTCTTTTCTCCTGTACACGAACATAACACACGTCACTTGCCTCCACTCCTTGCAGGTGAGCTTAGCCCAACTACTCTCTGACCACTGAACCCCTTTTATCCTGGATTCAGGAATACTTCCTGTTTCAAGGAGGAAGCACTTCCAGGTCAGGCGCAATCCTCTGAACGTAGGGATAGCATTCCCGACAACTCCCCCTTTTGGTAACCAAGGAGCCTAGTAGGACTGCCCCACGGGACTGCAACTCCCACAATGCCCTGCAGGAACATGAATGGGCATACTGGCCAAGGAATGCTGCCTCCCAGTGTGTTGGGGGAGCATGTACCCTTGAGAGACAGTCCCCTTCTGTCCATCCATTACTCCGGCCTCCCTGCCAGGTGAGGGCACAGGGTTTATCCCAGTCAGGATGTCAGCCCAGCCCTGCCGTCCATCACAGTAAGAAGCTTTGTAATGCTCTTGGAATTGGTGTGTCTTTCAGCTCACTTTGTTAGAACTTTTTACAAATGCTCCAATGTAGAGTTCATGATTGCTTCTGATTGTGTGTTCTTCCCTTGCATAACAACAACAAAATTTATTAACACACTGTAATAAAATTACTGACCTTCAAACTTGAAAAACATTCATTCTCAACAACAGCTCCCATATCTTAATAAAACTCAATTTCTTGGGGTCAGACAATTATTAGCATATACAAATGTCCATTAAAGCCGTGGTGTCTTCCATATTGAAATCCAGGAGTATGCAAGTGTCAACGTCATGTCTTTTTGGCTGACGCATTTCGTGATAACCTGTTCCTCAAGACAAGCCGTTCCAAGTCGATTGTGACCTGGAGGGGTTGCCATTGAACCCCCATACCCTGCAACACACCAACACCAACACAAGTCCTAGGTTCAAATAATAATTTATTTTAACAGGTACCTTCACAAGCTATTCACCAACATATCACAGACACACTTCCTCCTTTTCTCTCTTCCTTTCTCTCATTCATCCTCTCCTTTCACTCCTCCAGGCTGGCACTGTCCAGCTCCTCTCTGTACTCTGATTTACCTGGATGAGGTCGAGGGGCTTCCTTTATGCCAGACCCGAGACTCCATCTGGTGTTACCGCACTACAGGTTGGAAGCACAAAGTGGGGAAGATCTGTCAATGCAACTTCCCCCAGTGGTACCCATGGAACCTGGCAGGGTTGTCTAATGGGACTACAATTCCCAGCCTGCCCTGCTTATATACAGGGCGGAGTGGTGGCTCTGAGGTGAGGGATCTGTGCTGGTAATCGAAAAGGTTACTAGTTAAAATCACATAAATGCCAAAAAAGACTACTCCGTTGGGCCCCTGAGCCCTGGGTGTGACGTTAATCTGCATCCAGCCCTGCAAGCAGGTCCTCCAACTTGCAGGGAAAACCCAGGGGTTGTTGGCAGGATTGGCACCCCAGCCACTGTAACAAAACCTCACACTGTTCAGTGTGGTGCTGATGTGTCACCCATTGCACGGTTGCACTTGGGTCTCAATCCAGGCACCGTAGCCCAGGGAGACTGCCATGTATTGTATCACGCGAGCAAATAGTCCATGTTAAACTAGCATCCCAGCTGAGCAAGGACCCTTGAACCTTCTGGCTGGAATGCCAAGCCATGCCTGGTGTCCATGACATGGTAAAAAACAAAGACATGTTATAGCAAAGAATCTTTTTCTTTACGTGACTGTTGTGCTCGGTAGGTTCTTAAAGTCAGTGCTTCTCAACCTGTGGTTAGTGGGCCACTGGATACCCCAGATGGGTTATCAGCTTCAGATGTAATAAAAAAACATCAAATCAGCCACCGTTTTAATGTTTAGGTAGCTGCCGATTGCGGATTTTTAGTTCTGTACCCAATCAAAGGGTCATTTTTCTCCTGCATACTGATTAACCAAAACGACTAACATAAGTTCTGTTATGAGCAGATTAACAAAGCCAACAAACATGGACAAATTCCTCAAATGCCCTCTGGCATCATGTACTCTGAACTCTTACAATTCCATATCATCCTCACAATGTTCATTCTAAAAACCTGAACCAAACACGAATGTTACTTTAACTGATAAGCATTGTGAGCACCAGCCATTGTGCCTTATCTGCAATATGGTATCCCCAAGCGAAAGCATTAAGCCTTCAGCGATAAAGACATTTGGAAACAAAGCACGCTACATCCAGAGCTAAATCATTCAACATTTTTAAATGAAGAAAGAAAACATACTGACCTGTTTATACACCAAGCCATCAGACGCTCAGGGCCTCGTCTTGTTGCACATCGAACTGCCAAGCATAAGAGAGGGCACACAATGGCAGGACAGTCTTGTGCAGTAGACATGTCAGCTGCCTGCAAACTACAGCAAATCCGCCTCGGCACTCTCTTCAGCTACCCCTGATTTTGATGAGCTTGTGAAAACAAGAGAAGCCCAGGTTACACACAAAAAAGACAAATGGATAATACATTTGATTTAGTATTAAACACACATGTGTCAGATGAGTCCCATGAAAATTTCTTCTATTATATAAACTTTATTTAAAACCTGAATATGTATTTATGTGTGCCATCCACAGGAAAATGATATCTAATTTACATTATAATTTCTGCTAATAAGGGGTCGTCACTAAAGAAAAATGCATAAAACAGTGTCCCAGGGCCAATTAGGTGAAGAAATATGGCTTTGAGTAAATATGCCTGCCACCTCCTGATCAATCACATACGAGACGTGACAGTTGTGGCCTCTAGAAGGTGCTATTGAGCCAAACTCAAACGTTGCATGTGTGGCAAAAAGAAGTAAAAAGAAAAAAATCCGTTCATTTACTGAAGAGTTTAATTGGGTCGAAAAGTAAGTATGTCTGGTAGCACCATATCGCTGTATCCTGGGTCGTGCCTCCACTATTGTGCGAGTTCCTGTAGAGCCCGCTGACGCCTCGGTAATATAAGACTCTACAATCAGCACGGTTTTTGCATGCTGGGGGCTTAATTATTTAGAGTGTATTGCTAACAAATAATATTCATCATTATATCATTATTAGTTATTATTTTACTGCACTAAACTAATCTCATGACACCACATCTGTTATATTACAGCTAAGGCTTATTCCCTGGCTTCTTAAATGATTATTTTCCATATGTTTACTGTAATTATGTATTTTTTGTTAATAATGTCCTGTTTATTTATGATTTCGTATCTATGGACTGGTGTCACCTTGGAAGGCCGTCCTTGGTCTTTACCTAGCAAAGCTAAAAGCCGGTCCTTCAGGGCTTCATTAGTGTGTGGAGTGTGTGTTGTACACTGTAAGTATTCATTTTTCTGTTTTCTTTAATTATTGCTTTTCTTCTGTGACCTGCAATGGAGTCTTGGGAGCCCAAACCTTTGCCAGCTAGTCCAGGTTTAAATAACCCTTTATTTACAATAATCCCTTCACAGATTTCTGTCAAGGCACAATTGTCCTTCCTGCTTTCTGTTTTCTCTTCCTCCAGTAATTCCAGGCATGTGTTGTGCTCCTCCATTTGACTGCGACTCCCCAAGTGAGGTGACGAGGCCCCTTTTATCCAAGATCTGGACACTGCAGGAAGGAGGCATTCCAGTCAGGTTGAAGCCCCTCAAAGCAGGGATAGCCTTCTTCTACGTCTCCCACGGTGGCACTCATCACACCCATCAGGGCTGCTCAATGGGACTACGGTTCCCAACATACCCTGCAAGGGTGCGCCAGTCTGGGAGTACTGCCACCTAGTGTTAATGGGGGGGGGGGTATACAGTCCTGAAAGATTGTCTCCCGGATCCACTGATTTTATAGTAGGAACACCAGCCATTCCAGCTGGACACGAGTCCAGTGCCACCTCTTGGATTTTGCTCTTATTTTTCAGAATGTGTTTCCTTTTAGGCAAATTCTTTAGGCTTATCTTGCCTTTGTTGCTATTTTTGTTCTTCTTTTGTTTATAAAAATAAACTAGTTGGCCTCACTGCTTCACCTGGGAGACACACAGTGGGCCTCGGCCATCACGCCGTCAGTTAATCGGGTGTATGAGAATTACTATGTAACTATGTGCTTTAAAATAGGTGATACAGTGTGATAAAACATTTATTGAAAATAAAAAATATGCTGCGACTAATTTTCTTTTTTCTATAATGTCAGTAAATTTCAGTGAAATCCACCAAGGCTTTTTTGAGATTTTCGGGTGTTTTCTTTTTTTTATTGTGTGTGGGGGGGTTACATTCAAATATTGATATATTGAAAAGTCCTTTATTACTAACTTAAATGTACCATCCTGCCAAATTCCATCTGTTTAACTAAACGGGAAATAGTGTTTTTTTGCTGACTGTGAGTGAGTGAGTGAGTCAGATTTGCATTATACCGTATACCGTTGTCACACACATGCGCATGGGAGGCAGTCCAAGGGCTTAACTGGGAGTGAGATACTGAGCCAGGGGTTGATGGACAATACTAATGCCTTTTCTTTCTCTTCCATAGACCACCAGAAGAGAAATCCAACTAAGACTCCGCCCACTTCTGCCACTACATCACACCCACCTGCAGACCTCATTTTCGGCTGAAAGCCCACCCCTTCCTGTCCTTCACCTATATGAACCTAAGCCTTCACTCTGTTAGTCAGTGAAGGCTTGAAATTTATCAGTTTATTGCTAGACCATACGGGATGGAGTCCCCAAATCTTTATCTGTGGTTCTGTACTTTCTTCACACCTTATAATGTTACATGTCTACACCTGAGGATCATCTTCAAGGGTTAAGTAAGGTAATGCGATTCCACCCTGAACTGAGAGGAGGCGCTATCGCTAACTGTTCTCTCTCTCTCTTCCATCCTCAGTGCTAAGACACACCCCTGAAGTTGAGGTCACCTGCAAAGCCCAGAGAAGACCCCACCTCTTCTGCTCGGGATCGAATCATAGGGGGGTACCTCCAGTGTCAGGATCCCATTTTGACCAAGGACTCTGAAGCAGAAGGAGCTCCCGAGCCACCTAAAGCTTGACGTGCCTTGTTTTGTTATTTAATTCCTTTTGTGGCTGTTTGATGGCTGAATTAGACAACCTTTCTTTCATTTGCAAACAATAATGCTTTTGAGCTTATGACATGAAATAGAGTTGCCAGTCTGGCTCCCCAACACTTACTGTAGGCTCCTTGAGTCCTCCTGGCTGTGACAATATATTAATTTTTTCTTTTATGAAGATTCTTTGTGGACTTGATTCTCAAGCCAAAGGTTTTTTAATGTTTTTCCTTTCACTTGTAGATATATTTAAAATTACTTAAAATTTAAAAACTCATTCCCCATTTTGGGGGCCTTTATAGGCCTGGAGCCTTTCTGTGCAGTCATGAAAAGTAAAAAAAAAAACTAATAATGACAACATAAAATAAATTTGTCCACTGGTCTGTGCTATAAATTGTTTTCTGTATGATTCCAATAATTTTTATAGTCAAAATCACTGAATTTGCGCATTGCCTGTTCAAATGCAGAGGAGAAATGCGAGGTGCGTCAGCGACGAGACGAGCCTCACCTCACCGCAGACTGCGCTCTCCCTCACACACGGGGTTGATGCAAACAAATGGTGCGTGCCTGTTGCAGTCTCTCTGTGTGTCGCCAATATAATGTTTGCAGACACGTTTATTACACAACCTGACTTTCCACAGTCTGGCTAATATCGTTAATGAATGTGTGTGACATATCTAGTCTTGCTGATTGGACATAAAACCACAGTGAAAAGGCACAAGGTGAACCCTGAAGGGGGCGCATGTGAGCCAAACAGGCACACATTGCTTCTGTTCTCCTACGCAGAGGCTCTATGCACCAATAAGTTAGCGATATCACAAAGTGAAGTGCACTGCAGCCGTCCGTTTATTTTTATTTTTTGTTCTGACTGACTACCAAATGGAAGATTAAGGTTTTTAAAACCTTGTGACGGAGTTTATCGTGGAGACGGATAGGCGCATGGACTTCATTTACAAATAAAGGTAAGACCATAAGCAGTTTTCAATTTTATAAAAAATGGGATCAGACTAAGAAAAAAACAATCCAATATTTAAAAAATAAATTATGACCTGAAATAAAATATTCTTTTGTTTTTCTTGTTACCCTTTTGTTGAACAGTCTATATTAAAACTGATTAAAGCATCAGAATTAAAAGCTTTTAAAAACAACTAAATATTTCAATTAAGGTCAAAACTGAAATCCATATTTTGTACACCACTCAATACTTTCATTTGTATTGAATGAGTATGAATTGCAGAATTGCAACAGCAAATTTAGAACACATGGAGGGTGCGGAGCAAATGCACTCTCTCTGCTCTCTCTCGCCACTATAAATGTAACGTTCTTTCTTAGCCAAATATGCGCCTTACCTATCTGTGTGTGAAGAATGCTGATGAGATATGAAACATAACCAGTAGTCAATGTGCATGGTGGCTGCCAAATGAATAGTGAATAAGCTACTCTTTTGGGTTCATTTATTTGTAAATCTGACTCTGAAGGAGTCCGTGCCTCACCAGCCATGAACCTCACCGCACGTCACAGTTCCTGTGGAGTTGGCAGGTCAGGCTGCCTTTGGTGAAACCTTTAGGACAGACTAAGGAGAGCTCTGGCCTATTTATGAGTGTTTCTTTAGCCTTCAAATTGTTTAAATATTTTGTGCACTGCCCCCTCATAACATCTCTCAGATTTGAGAAGTAGATTCCTGAGACAGATACTACCACTTATATCTATACCAGGGTCCTTAATCAGTGATGACATTTATCAGCTAAAATCGCTTGATCTCAGATTTTCAAACTTTTCTTCCCTTGCACTGCATGACCAGGAAATATAAACAGCAGACATTTAGGAGGCGGAGCATGCAGAAAAGGCGGAGTGACAGCAGTCAAGGGGTGGTGCTTTTTAAATCTGTGAGCCTGAGAATTAAAAGATGAAGTGAGCTGCCTGAAAAATAAGTGTCAGTAGTACAGTAATCCCTCCTCCATCGCGGGGGTTGCGTTCCAGAGCCACCCGCGAAATAAGAAAATCCGTGAAGTAGAAACCATATGTTTATATGGTTATTTTTATATTGTCATGCTTGGGTCACAGATTTGCGCAGAAACACAGGAGGTTGTAGAGAGACAGGAACGTTATTCAAACACTGCAAACAAACATTTGTCTCTTTTTCAAAAGTTTAAACTGTGCTCCATGACAAGACAGAGATGACAGTTCTGTCTCACAATTAAAAGAATGCAAACATATCTTCCTCTTCAAAGGAGTGCGTGTCAGGAGCACAGAATGTCACATAGATAGAGAAAACAATCTCTAGCAAACAAATCAATAGGGCTGTTTGGCTTTTAAGTATGAGAAGCACCGCGGCACAAAGCTGTTGAAGGCGGCAGCTCACACCCCCACCGTCAGGAGCAGAGAAAGAGAGAGAGAGAGAGAGAGAGAGAGAGAGAGACAGAGTTTGTTTTTCAATCAAAAATCAATACGTGCCCTTCGAGCTTTTAAGTATGCGAAGCACCATGCAGCATGTCATTTCAGGAAGCAGCTGCACAAAAGATAGCAACGTGAAGATAATCTTTCAGCATTTTTAGACAAGCGTCATTATCGTCTAGGTGTCTGAACAGCCCCCCTGCTCAATCCCCATACGTCAGGATCAGAGAAAGTCAGCGCAAGAGAGACAGAGAAAAGTAAGCAATCTAGCTTCTCAGCCATCTGCCAATAGCGTCCCTTGTATGAAATCAACTGGGCAAACCAACTGAGGAAGCATGTACCAGAAATTAAAAGACCCATTGTCCGCAGAAATCCGCGAACCAGCAAAAAATCTGCGATATATATTTAAATATGCTTACATATAAAATCCGCGATGGAGTGAAGCCGCGAAAGGCGAAGCGCGATATAGCGAGAGGGATCACTGTAGTCACTTCGCTGCCATTCCCTGTATTTGCTGACACTCATGCAGACAACCCGTGGAATAACCGAACACACTTCTGCAACGTGCCAAATTAAGTCACGTTTTCAGGCAGCAAATCCCCACTTAGCTGTTTTATCTCTCATCCATCTCCTGGCTATGAGAAATGAATCTCCTCCAGACAGCACCAGGAGGCTCACTAATGCAAGTATTTGTTTTTAAAAAATGTTAGCAATTTTATTTAGAAAGCCATTTGAGTATAATTGGTATTTTAAAATGTGTGGCAGATGGTCAGTGCTTTTGCCCAGCTGGGGCACCACCGAAGTGGAGGGACCAGGGCAGAGTGTGAACTCAGGGCATTATCTCCCCTGAATTGCTTGGTGGCAGACCCCCTGGGATGCTGCAACACCTTGGATTCCCACACGGCATAATGGGAGTTGGAGTTTGGTGGCTCAGGGCTGTTGCATTCCAGGGGTGCTTCCAGGGGGTGGTACAGGGTCTCCTGAACCCTACGTCATTGTGCTCCTACCTTACCAGGAAGTGCTTCTGGTCCAATCCTACAGGACACTGGAAGTACTCCTGGGGATTATATAAAAGGAGCCAGCTGTCACTGCTCCAGGCACCAGAGTCAGGGTGAAGACGCTTTCTGGAGGAGGAGTGAAGGCGGAAAGACAGACAGACAAAGAAGAAGAGTGCTGTATTGCACTTGGGTACTGTGCTGTGGGAATCAATTGAAAAGTGTTTTCCATGAATAAAAACCTTATGTGCTGTGCTAAACGTGTGTCCTGGGTCTGTCTGCGTCGGGTTTGGGGAGCTGGAACACCCACTGTAGACCACAATAGTTAATTAAACAGATTGAGTTTGGGGGGTTTGCTCTTACTAATTGTATCATGCTATGGGTATGCTTCTGTGCAGTAGGCCATCGAAGTCTTGTGAGTGTAGAGGGTCAAATGAATGGAGCAAATACAGGAACATCCTGGAGAAAATCTGATGTGGTCTGCAAGAAACTTGTTTTCCAGCATGATGAAGACCCCAATCATAAAACCAAAGCAACACAGAAATGGCTTAAAACAGTGTGAATGTCCTGAAGTGGCTGAGTCAGAGTCGAGATTTTAGTTTTAACTGAGAATTTATGGCTGGATTTGAAAAGGCTGTTCACTCATAATCCGTGTGTAACCTGACAGGATCTGAACAATCTGGAAAGAAAAATCAGTAAAGATGTCAGGGGGAGATGTGCAAAGCTGTTAGAGACCTGAGGACATAGACTCAAGGCTGCAGAGGCTGACAAAGGTGCATTTACTTAATACTGACCTGAAGGCAGTGACTACTTATGGGATCATTTTTTTGGTGTTTTATATTAGTAATTCATATAGAGCACTTGCAGAGATCTGCTATCACTTTGAAATTTAAACTCTTTTTCTGTTGATCAATGCCAAAAAAGCCAAATTGAAACTACTGAGATTCAATGTAATATGATAATAAAATGTGCAGACTTCCAAGGAGGGTGAATCATTTTTATAATCACTGTTTTACATGTAAGCCTAACATTTAGTTTTGAAGGAAACTTATAGATTTTTTATTAGGTAGCACACTGACAAACAGAGTGCCATTAGGAAGATCGAGAACCCTGTTCTCCAGAACGGTGCTGTGTTTGGTTTATAGAGCATCTTGTACCAAACAGACAAGAAGCTGCATTTCACTTTTGTACAACTTTTGTAACAATTAAAAAGGCTCACACGGTTTGTTCACAGCTATGATGTAATAGGAGAAATATGCATGAACAGTGTAAATTAAACACAAAGGCAACGTGACATTTTTGGGGGATCCCCCCATATACTGTAGGTGTCAGGCGAATGAATAACCTCTTTACAGACTGGAGTCCAAAACAGGACAGATTATAATGAAAAGGAGGCAGCAGAAGGAAATGACGTCATGGGTACTGTATGTGCTATTCTGGAACCGGAAGTGACATCAGGAGGAGGCGGGATCTGGAGGACCAGAACCTGAAATGATGTTGTCTGGGGACCAGAAGTGATAGTTAGGCTGAGGGTTCTTCTGTTGTTCTGTACAGAGAGTGGGTAGAAAGAGTTAGAGGACAGCGACAACCCCTGGTGCGGCGGGCAAATGCACTTATTTGAGCCTGTCAACTGTCTTCTAATCGCACGTGTGTGACAACAGGTAGATTATAGCAAAATAGAACAATTGGAATTCAAAAACAATTCATAACAATATACAATAAGTCCATTAACATTATAAGAGGTGTTGTATGGCCTGTTGACCACATTTAGACAGAACATAAAAAATCAGGGTTACAGCATTTCTGGAGAACAGAAACCTTGAGAGGAGGCACAGTCAGTTTTAACAATCAAAATCACTATTTTGGTGACCGAGACCAACTGACCATCCATCTGCTACAATTTACAATATTAGCACATGGCCTGGCAACCTAACAAGGAGTTAAAAATTGTGCATCCTACCACTATCTCTGGGTCAGTTCCCATGGGCAAGAGTAACAGGAATGGCAGCAAGAAGAGAAACCAAATAGAGAAAGGTCAAGAGCAGTTCAAACTGATTGTCCTGCTTGCATTTCTGTGTATATGACTAAAAAAACCAAGTTCTAATAAGGGTGTGCTGGACTAAAGCACTGACTCTTCAGCTTGGATTTAACTGCTGAGTCTGAAGGGGCTTCCCTAACCCATCCAGTCTGACCTGCCTCTGCAGCTTTATTAATCCTTGGGTGCTCAGGTTTTTCAATATAATCCAACCATGTGGTCATGTTAATCGGGGACTCTGAATGGCTCCATTCTGAACGTGTGTGAGGTCATCCTGTTGAGGACTTGGTCCTGCCTGGGCACTTATGAAAGTAGATGGATGGTGGGAATGTAAGGTCATGCAGACAGCCACTTGAACGTGCTGACCTCTTTCTGCCTGTCTTGCCTTTACTGTGGCAGCGGAAATGATTTATTTTCCTCTGCCCCACAGGCCTAATGAAAGTGCTACCCAGGTCACCACACAGTGTATATATTTGCGTATACAGATTGCTTCTTTTCTGTCCTGCTGTGAGAGCCTTTAGCATTTTGCTGCCATGTCGGTTGTCAGTAACTGCCACACCACTCGGCTAACAGGGACAAAGCCAATGACATCCGAGTCTGTTTCCCTCCAGGGAGGACCAGAGTGCTTCTAGCTGCTGCCGGCCATCTGTTCCACTTTGGATGCCTTGACATAGATTCTGCGACTTGAGTCATGTTACCTGCTCCTCTGTGTATTAATTTGTCTCGTGTGGTGATTCGGAGCATTCATCTTAACAGAGCCGTACTGCCACATTTATTATTTTTTGGCTGAGCCTTAATAAATTAGCTGCCAAGTAGCTCTGCATACGTTCACTTTGTGGCTCATTGAGTAGGCTGTAGGTGGTATTTTTTTTTTTATCATGAAGAGGTTTTTCTACGCCTTTCTCATCCTTGATCACCCTGCAAAAAGAATGATGCTTTAACAATGAAATAACAAGGAAACCTCTCTCTTCACCCACACGAAAGGGTTTTGCTTTATTGAAAAAGTACCTCTTAATATTTTATAAGCCCTACAATGATAACATCACTTCAAAGTGCTTGATAAGAAAGCCAAAGCAACATTTAAGAATGGAGTGGATGTGGATAATCAATAACCAATAATGTAGGAAAGAGTGGGCTTTGCCCAATCTGCTAGGCTTTAGAGGCACACCAGTCCTGTTAGGGCAGCAGATTTCACAAACATCAGGCTGCACCTTCCTCTGCTTCCATTCCAAACTAAGTGACTCAACTCCATCTTGCACCAGGATTTGCCTGGACTTTACCTCATAACAAAGGTGTAAATCAGAATTGAACTGAGGCCCCTCTGCAAAGCTCTTGAGCCAAATGGTCTCAAGCAAGAACAGAGAGCTGTAAATCAATGAATGGCAACTGGGATGGACAGAAGAACTCGCCTATGAGAAGGCACTGATTTTGTAACTGGAAGTGATATTAATTCAATCACAAGAGGTTCCATCTTTCTTCATAAGCTGGTATATACTCATCCTATCTAAGGATTTTCTTGGGAAACACTCACTGATCTCTCTCAGGTGAATTATGAGGGCACACTAATGAAACTCAAAGGGGAGGACTCTGCTCTTACACAAATGACCTTCTAAAACAACTCTCCAAAACTAAAAGCTGATGAGCTGAAACTGATAATATCTTCACTTGTGGACAAGAAAGCTGAGATCCAGTCTGCCAAGTTAAACAGTGAGGCAGTCTAAAGCCTGAGATGCAACCATCACTTCAAGTGAGAAACTTCAGTATCTAAATTCTTGAATGAATGCTTTTTTCTATAAGGTTGAAGAAGACACAGCAAAGGGCCTAACTGAGGAAAGCACTGCAAACCACAGACAAATGCATGAAGAATTCTCCACTTGAACCTGGAGCAGCATCAAAGCAACAACTCTACACATCGGACATCAACTTGGCATTGTAAAGCTACAGTATTTATGTGTGCCAAGATAAATTAGAACTCTAAATAGTAAATAACCAGCCAGTCTCTCTATGTTATATGTATACTTTATTTGTACTGTCTATGTCCTGTCTGATATATATATATATATATATATATATATATATATATATATATATATATATATATATATTTATATATATATATATATATATATATATATATATATATATATATACAGTGATCCCTCGCTATATCGCGCTTCGCCTTTCGCGGCTTCACTCCATCGCGGATTTTATATGTAAGCATATTTAAATATATATCGCGGATTTTTATGCTGGTTCGCGGATTTCTGCGGACAATGGGTCTTTTAATTTCTGGTACATGCTTCCTCAGTTGGTTTGCCCAGTTGATTTCATACAAGGGACGCTATTGGCAGATGGCTGAGAAGCTACCCAGCTTACTTTTCTCTGTCTCTTGTGCTGACTTTCTCTGATCCTGACGTATGGGGATTGAGCAGGGGGGCTGTTCGCACACCTAGATGATACGGACGCTTGTCTAAAAATGCTGAAAGATTATCTTCACGTTGCTATCTTTTGTGCAGCTGCTTCCTGAAACGACATGCTGCACAGTGCTTCGCATACTTAAAAGCTCGAAGGGCACGTATTGATTTTTGACTGAAAAACAAACTCTGTCTCTCTCTATCTCTCTCTCTCTCTCTCCCTGCTCCAGACGGAGGGGGTGTGAGCTGCCGCCTTCAACAGCTTTGTGCCGCGGTGCTTCGCATACTTAAAAGCCAAACAGCCCTATTGATTTGTTTGCTAGAGATTGTTTTCTCTATCTATGTGACATTCTGTGCTCCTGACACGCACTCCTTTGAAGAGGAAGATATGTTTGCATTCTTTTAATTGTGAGACAGAACTGTCATCTCTGTCTTGTCATGGAGCACAGTTTAAACTTTTGAAAAAGAGACAAATGTTTGTTTGCAGTGTTTGAATAACGTTCCTGTCTCTCTACAACCTCCTGTGTTTCTGCGCAAATCTGTGACCCAAGCATGACAATATAAAAATAACCATATAAACATATGGTTTCTACTTCGCGGATTTTCTTATTTCGCGGGTGGCTCTGGAACGCAACCCCCACGATGGAGGAGGGATTACTGTATATATATATATATACATGTCGATGTAGATTGGTCAAGGTTGCCATAAATATGATCACATTCTCCTGTCAAGTTTTCTTTAATAAAATTCCTGACTTACGCACGGAAAGTTACGTATGCATATTTTGAGACTCTTTTTGCATGTAAACCTGACCAAAGGACTGTGTGCACTCCTTTTTGAAAGTGATGGAGGCAATGAATGAGAAATGTAAAAGTTATCCAAGCAGAAAAACAGCTGCATATGGCCCTAGCCTAGAATTGTAGGATACCCAAATCTTCCTAACTGATGCAGAGAATCTAATAAATACGAAACACAGAAAACTAACTGAATTATGTTTGAAAATTGAGCAGGTTCTTTTTAGCTTATTTGTTATTAATATTACTCTTCTTACTATGATTTTATTATATTCCCTCCACCATGATTCTCTAATTAATTTTACAGATACAGACTCACCTGGGGCCTCATGTATAAATGGTGCATATGTACAAAAATGTTGCGTACTCCCGTTTCCGTATTCAAATCGTGATATATAAAACCTAAACTTGGTCATAAAGTCACGCACATTTTCATGCCAGCTAAATGCTTGCCGCATAAGTTCTCCGCTCACTTTTGCAAACTGGCGGCACCCAGCATAAAAGCAGTGCTTTTGTTCCAGTATGATTTCCCTTTCTTTTTTAGATGCACATCCCAGACGCGGCTTTATAAATACACTGAAACTAACCGCATATTGTTTATTAGTTGAAGGCATCTGATTGTAATTAACCTGTAACAATATAAAGGTCCACGGAATGGCCAAACTATTCCAAATACCATAGTTGCTTTAGCGTTGTTACTCTCAATGCACCACTCAGAGTATTTATTCCACTGTATCTGAGTGTGGAATCACAGCTCTACAGCAGCTGATCGGAAAGAGAATTATCGGTATACTGCATCAAGCACACACTGCCTCAGCGGTGCTGTCTATTTGAAGTGCTCCCATACGGCAAACGCTTCAGAGCCTTTCCTGTAGAGACCTCGCGGTTCACAAACAGTTTCATCCCAAGAACTATAAATGCACTTAATCAGTCCATCAACTGTTCCTGGTTGAACTGTTTGTATTTATTAGTACAATCACCTCACTGTAAACTTGTGATACAGTTATAATATTGTACAACCTGAGCCAATTTATAAAGAGCATATTTACATATGATGACGATATCATTTTTAAGATGAAATGCAGCAAAATATGTTTATTACATTATACAGATAAAATGTTAATATCATTTAAATAATCCTATATTGTTAATAATTAAACATGTGAGGATACAATGGCGCAGCGCTAGCTAGTTCAGGGATTGTTCCCGTCTCGCGCTGTATTCTTTCTGGGGCTGGCGCCACACTGGAAGGATAGATGGATAGAATAATTAAACATGTACTACGAAGATATTCCTGTTCCTTAAAAGATTTGAAGAATCGGCATTCTAAGCTTACAGATGGTTTAACGTCTGTTACAGAGCTGATTGTGTGGTGATTGGTTACTTGCAGAAAGAAAAGAAAGGACAGGAATTGGAGGTTAGTACGTTTGAAAGAGACAGTACTGCTGCAATAAATTATTTCATCGAGGGTTGCGCACGGCGCAGCAAGCATCTTGCAGGGGGGCAGAAACAATCTCTGGACAGGGCACCAGCTCGTCACTATCACTGCGCCACCGTGTTCCCATGTTTAATAACATGCTTTACCTCATATCATCATGAAAATGATATCAAGTATACATCTCAGTATTTTAATTATTCAGAGAGCTGTAATATCACGAATGTAATGGATTCTGTGTCCTGTCGGAGGAAGAGAAAGCCGGTTAAAGAAGCATGTAGTGATTCACACACACAGAGCACATAGAAGATCAAATACAAAACAAAGCATTTAATGTGCTACTTTAGTTACAATGGTATTTGAGAAACCGGTAAATTAAACGATTTAAAGATGAAGTTTATGATGTTCTACTTTAATGACAAAATAAACTACGCGATTAAAGTGGAAATATTGAGATTAAAGTTGACATTTCGAGCTTTTTTCTCACTGCGTGCCTATTTTGTTTTCTCTGTACCCTAATAAGCTTTCATATGACACTCAGACAGTGGGCTACGACTTGCCTTTTTACAACGACTTTGATATGGGACAACTTCTTTTTTATTTCGGGCACTTTGTGAACTTGAGCTTTCGAGTTTCTCCGACACTCTATGTCATTCGATCGACTTCCTTTTGTTGTTTATACCACTATTTAAACCAACAAATAGTATATTTTTCCTTGCCTTCGTTTGGTATTCGCTGAAATTCTTCTGTTTTCCCCCGTGCTTTTGCCATTGCCTTTTCACAGAATGCTGAGCTTAAGGGCTATTTATATTGATTTGCATATTCAAAGAGGCGTAATTCTGGGAGGAGTTGGGGTGAGGCAGTAGGTGCGTGCACATGTGTTACTTTTCACGCTGACTCGGATTTTGGCGAACACACAGATTTATGCATCTGGATTTTTTTGTGCATACGCACATTTCCGCTTTTGTCCTTATGCCATGTTTTAGTGTGTATTCTACGCACAGCATTATGCATGAGGCCCCTGGTGTTTTGAAGTGCACAAATGATTTAAAGAACTGGAAGACAGAATGCTGTTAAAGAAAACAAGTCAAGGTCGTAAGTGGCACACAAACACAAGTCGTCAGTAAAGACGTGAGGTTTATTATTAACAAATACCTTACAAATGGTGTCTTTAGCAATATTACATCACCAAATAACAACTATTTCCCTTCTGCCTCTCTTCTTTCTCCTCCACTCCTCCCAGGCCAGTGTTGCCTATCTCTTCTCCCGGCTCCAACTCACCTGGAAGTGGAAGAGCGGCTCCTTGAATCTTGTACCCGGGAGTACTTCCGATGCTAGGGCATAGCTTGATGGAATTACTTCAGGGTCAGTCGGAAGTCTTACAAATGACTGATCCCAATGGCTCCCTCCCGTAGAGCCCATGTAAACCCAAATGGGCTGCCCCAAAGGACTACAATTCCCATTATGCCTTGCAGAGATCCATGTAGGAATCCTGTGTGGGAATTACATTGGCCTCCTGGACTGGCAGTGAACCATGCCCTGTCCTGGTCAGGACGCCAGGCAATGCCTGTCATCCCTTACACAGGAAACCAACAAATTTAAATGAACTCAACCAATTCTGCCAAGAAGAGTGGTCAAATATCCAGCCAGAATTATGCCAGAAGCTTGTTGATGGCTACTAAAAGCATCTGGTCAAGGTGCAGCTTGCTAATAGACATTTAACCAAATATTAGCTGGGGTGTATGCTTATATTTATGCCTGTATAATTGTGTGGATGGTAGAATATCCAAAATAAATTCAAAGTTGTGCATCAAATTCTTCTTTTTTAGAGTCATTAATGATGTTACATGTTGTACAGTCATTAACATTTCCAAGAAATCATCGAAAGCCCACAATTACCATGACATTCATGTTCATGATGAGTGTATGTAAACCTCTGACCACAACTGTAATTATTACTATCACAAAAGACAAGACAACACGAGCATCATCAGAAACTGATGTGCTATAAATAAATCCTGAATTTAGAAACCTGTTACAATGGCAAGAGGTCTTGTTAGAGAGAGATCTAAAGCATCTCGTCTGAAGGAAGGCATGTCCAGGATGGGTAGAATTTACAATTGAAATAGTCAAGTTCACACTGAGAGATTCTCTGCTTTGATCGTTTCATTTTATACTCCACTAAATGTATTCATGAAGCTCTTACATTTTGCTGTAGCAGCCTGTTTATTTCGAGAACAATAACTCATTGATTACTGTATCAAAATGTGTAGTGTAGAAAAAGTAGGGCATGCATTCAGGGATGACCACGTCGTATTGATGTTTCCAGTTAATGTTTATTGTGCCTTTGTGAAGCAGCTTTACAGAGAACTTGTCATTGAATGCAAAATGATGTCGCTTTAAGGCATTTCATATTGAGACGTGTAGTTTATTTTGATAGTCTTTCAGCAGTTTTCGTCTTACAAATCATGTTGCAATTCTGTGAATTTTGTTAACTTTTTGAGTAAATGATGAATGTTTCACAAACTGCATGTAAGAGCTTATGGAGTAACTGCAAAATAAAAAAAAATTATGCCAATCTCTTAGAAACAAAGTATCACAATTTGATGATAAGTAGAATACTGCACAATGGCATCTGGAACCTGTACTGAGTGGCCACTTTACTCTACACCCCTGCCCAGTTGCAAGGTGTTGCCCTTTTATCCCTCAGACAGGTCTTTGCAGCATGGAGTCAATAAGGTGTCAAATTCTAAATGCTGCTGATGCATGTCTAATCCTAAAAGCCTGTTCTCTCCTATCCCTGAGATGTTCAGCTGAACTGAATTAAATTTACAGCCATCTTCCTGGAAACATTCCATCTTTGTGTGAAAATCCACAACAGTCCAACGTCATTCGAGTGTTTTTTCAGTCATGTCAAACGGCTCACATAACGTCACATAACACTCTCATGCCCACTTATTCTAGTTCAGGATTAAAGGGGATGCCACAGCCTATCCTAGCAACACTGGGTGCAATACAGGAGAACAGCCCTGAAGAGGGCACCAGTCTGTCACAAGGCCCACTTACACATAAAGGGGTCAGTCTGGAGATGCCAGTTCACCAGACCTGTACATTCTGGTAATGAAGAAGGAAAGTAGTTCTTAGGGTGGTCCCCCAACTGTGGCATCAGGGGCCCCACCCCACTAGGCTCAAAATACAGAGAAAAAGGAGCATAGCAAATATCAATTAGATGGAAATGCATAATCCATAATAAACTTAAATGTACAAAAAACTTATTAAGAAATGATACTATACCAATTTTCTATGCCTGGTTATGTATGAAATAGGGAAAAGCGAAAACAGTTTTAGACATATAATTTACCAAGGAATACATAAAGGACAATCAAATAGAGAAATAAAAAGAAAAGTAACACAAGCCAGTGGTGAAACCATGGCTGCACCATAGCAGGCTGCGTCCATCTTCTTCCTAGAGCTTTGGTACTCCTGACAATAAAGAACTGATTTGCAGTGAAGGTTTGATCCCTCACTTATATATATATGTATTCCTTTTTATTATTGATTCTTGTTATTTTTTATGTGTTTTTGTTGTTAACATTGTAAAGTCTATGAATTATTTAGAATTTATTGTTTGTGTTTTCTGTGGGTGGAACCCCAACTGGCATCACTTCCAGGGACCACCCTGAGCCTTTATGTTTCAGGCTGTTGAGCAGGTCACTCAGATGCTATTTGAGGTCAGTGAGGAGTTGTCATATCTCAGCCCTTACTGGGGTTTAAATTCATGTTTTATGTCGTCTTTTTTCATTTTTGTTTTTTTTGTATATAATAATTTTATGTATTTCTATTTGCGATTTATTGTGACAGATGCTTCTGTGATGTTCCATATGTGTTGAAGGGCGGTCCTCCATGTTGCGGGGCCTACCAGGAACTGCCCTCCACCTATAAATCTTGAGGGTCTCCCACAATTCTTGCTGGTTCATTTCTATTTTCCTTGGAGTTTGGTGAGTGTTTCTTTGTATGGTCCTGTGCCTTTATGATTTGTTGGACTTTGACATTATTGCTCCATTTTTGACCCTTCTTAGAATATCTGTATTAGGATTTGTTTGCTTTGGATCATCTTTTGTGTTACCGGCCACTTCTTTTTGCCTTTCGTGCTGCTACGGAGCTTCACTCTTGTCAGGGCAATGCACTGTGTCCCCTAACTACACAACCACTCAGCAAGTCACAACATACATAGATTAGAAAGAGGCCCCGATGCTCATGGGGCACCCAGACAACTGCCCAGCATGCCCATGCATTAAGACGGCCCTGACTCTTGTGAAACAGCATTATTTTGTGAAGAATGCATGGTTTTATTTATAAAGACTCTGTGCTTGTCCTTATTATAAGCCAGGGTTTGACGGTGATATCCCCCCTCCAGTGGAAGCATTTTTTTGTATTTTGTGACTCCTAGGTCATAACAGGAGTGCATTTCATTTTGAGTACAGTGGAACCTCGGGTCACGAATGTCTCGGACCATGTACAAATCGGGTTATGACCAAAAAGTTTGCCAAACTTTTGCATCTGTTCACGACCACACACTCGGGTGACGAACAAGCCAGTTTCCCTTCCGGTTCGTACGCGCCGATGATTTCCGCACGTGTTCAGTCTCTCCCTGTTCATTCCCTGTGCAGCGAGTGAGCGAGAGAGAGAGCCCAAGCAGAAGAAGTAAACATTAGAGAAGAAGTAAGTAAACATTTAGTTTACTATTACACTGTGCATTCTATGGTATAATTAACTATTTTTGTGCTTAAATATCTTTAAAAAAATACAGTATACATTTACATACAGCTTGTACGGTCCGGAATGGATTAATTGTATTTCATACAATCCTATGGGAGAAATTACTTCAGGTCACAACCAAATCGGGTTGCGACCAGAGTTTTGGAACGAATTACGGTCGTGACCCAAGGTTCCACTGTATTTTTTTCTTTGGATTTTGCTGGATTATTGAAATGTTGCTTCTGGTTGGGGTGGCACGGTGGCGCAGTGGGTAGATCTGCTGACTCGCAGTTAGGATACCCGGGTTCGCTTCCCAGGTCCTCCCTGCGTGGCGTGTGCATGTTCTCCCCGTGTGGGTTTCCTCCAGGTTCTCCGGTTTCCTCCCACAGTCCAAAGACATGCAGGTTAGGTGCATTGGCGATTCTAAATTGTCCCTAGTGTGTGCTTGGTGTATGGCTGTGTGTCCTGCAGTGGGCTGGCACCCTGCCCAGGGTTTGTTTCCTGCCTTGCACCCTGTGTTGGCTTGGATTGGCTCCAGCAGACCCCCGTGACCCTGTAGTTAGGATATAGTGGGTTGGATAATGGATGGATGGTTGGATGCTTCTGGTTGTTGGCTTTTGCCTTGGATTGTGTTTTGGATTTCTTAGACTTTAGGCCAACCCATTTTGCCTTTTTTCCCTTACTAATGCAAACCTGGAGCCTACAACAACAACAGAATTTATTTATATAGCACATTTTCATACAAATGATGTAGCTCAAAGTGTTTTACATAGTGAAGCAAGAGAAAAACGTCAAAATAAATAAGAAAATAGAATTCGGGAACACTAATTAACATAGAGTAAACATAAGGTCCGATGGCCAGGGAGAGCAAAAAAAACAAAAAAATCTCCAAATGGCTGGAGAAAAAAATAAAATCTGCAGGGGTTCCAGGCCACGAGCGCGCCAAGCCCCCTCTAGGCATTCTACCTAACATCAATAACCTCAATCAGTCCTCATGGTATTCAGGGTTCACATGGAAGAACTTGATGATGACAGTCATGTGGACTTCTGGCCTTTAATACATCAATGTAGGGACATCACGGTGCTTTGATCGGGTGGTGATGGTGCAGATCGCCACCACAGAAAACTGGAAAAAGAACAGAAGAGAAAGTGGGGATTAGTACGGATTATGGAGCCACCAGGAATGATATTGACAATTAAATGCATATACAGAGTATCAGGATTAAACTAAAATGACACTATGAGAAAGCCATGTTAAAATGATAAGTTTTGAGCAGATTTTTAAAGTGCTCCACTGTATTAGCCTAGCAAATTTCTATCAGTAAGCTATTCCAGATTTTAGTTGCATAACAGCAGAAGGCTGCCTCACCACTTCTTTTAAGTTTAGCTCTCGGAATAATAAGCAGACACTCATTTGAAGATCTAAGGTTACGATTTGGAGTGTAAGGTGTCAGACATTCTGAAATATAGGATGGAGTGAGATTATTTGAGGCTTTATAAACCATAAGCAGTACTTTAAAGTCAATTCTAAATGACACAGGTAACCAATGTAGTGACATCAAAACTAGAGAGAAGTGCTCAGATTTTCTTTTCCTAGTAAAGATTCTGGCAGCTGCATTCTGCACTAGTTGCAATAGATTTATGTCTTTTTTGGGTGTTCCTGAGAGGAGTGCGTTACAGTAATCTAGCCGACTGAAAACAAAAGTGTGAACTAAATAATCAGCATCTTGCAATGTTATAAAAGGTCTAACTTTTACTATATTTCTTAAATGAAAAAATGCTGTCCTAGTAATCTGATTAATATGTGATTTAAAATTCAGGTCAGAGTCAATAATTATCCCTAAATTCTTTACCTCCGTCTTGACTTTTAATCCTAATGCGTCAAGTTTATTTCTAATAACCTCATTATATCCATTTTTGCCAATCACTAAAATTTCTGTTTTCTCCTTATTTAGTTTGAGAAAATTACTACTCATCCACTCAGAAACACAAGTAAGACATTGTGTCAGTGAATCAAAAGAGTCGGGGTCATCAGGTGCTATTGGTAAATACAGCTGTGTGTCATCAGCATAGCTGTGGTAGCTCACGTTATGCCCCGAGATAATCTGACCTAAAGGAAGCATGTAGATTGAAAAGAGCAGCGGACCCAGGATAGAGCCTTGCAGAACATCCATCCACACATTATCCAACCCGCTATATCCTAACTACAGGGTCACGGGGGAACACCATATAGAATATCATGTGTCTTTGAAGTATAATGACCACAACTAACAAAGAATTTTCTACCTGCCAGGTAGGACTCAAACCAAATTAAGACACTGCCAGAGAGGCCCACCCACTGACTAATAAAAGTATTGTGATCAATGGTATGAAATGCGGCACTCAGATCTAGGAGGATGAGAACTGATAAATGGCCTCTGTCTGCATGTACCCGCAAGTCATTTACTACTTTAACGAGTGCAGTTTCTGTACGTGATTTGTTCTGAAACCCAACTGAAACTTATCAAGAACAGCATGTTTATTGAGGTGATCATTTAGCTGAATAATGACTGCCTTCTCTAGGATTTTACTTAAGAAAGGCAGGTTAGAAATAGGCCTAAAATTTTCAAAAACAGAGGAGTAGAGATTATTTTTCTTCAGCAGGGGTTTAACCACAGCAGTCTTAAGACAGTCTGGGAAGACCCCTGCATCTAATGATGAGTTTACTATTTCAAGAAAACTATCTGTTAGCACGCCAGATACTTCTTTGAAAAAACGTGTTGGTATTGGGTCAAGGATACAGGTAGATGGTCTCAGTTGAGAAACTATTTTATATAAATCAGGTAAATCTATCCTGGTGAAAGAATTTAATTTGTTTATAATGGAGTACCAGGGTTTAAGAGGATCAGTTTTGGGGAATTGTACTATATTATTTCTAATATCAATAATTTTTTGATTAAAAAAACAACAAATCTAAAGGTAGAATCCAAATAACAATATTATTAAATCATAAGAATCTCAAGTCAAAAACAATGAGCAGTCAAGCAAAATGATACCTTTTACAGTACTACAACTTGCCTGAGCCTGAAGAAAGCTGCCTTGAAAGCTTGCATATTGTAATAAGTTCAGTTAGCCAATAAAAGGGGTCACTTTGTTTGACTCATTGCATCCATAATGGCTAACATGGTACAACACCCTCCTACTAAAGTCAGAACCAGAAATCACTAAGAAAACAAAGCTGAAGCAAAAGTGAGACCCTTAACTTCTCCTTAAATACTGTTGGGGGGAATAGCCCCAGCTGCATAATCAAGTGGCCCTGCCTCCTTGGGCTCTACCTACAGGGAACAGGGCACATGAAAATAACAAAGCAAACTAATACATGCACTGTGGCCTTAATACAACATTATACAATAATTAGCAAACACAATATCTCATAAATAAAACACATAAAGAAAACAATAAGAGCAGACGTAATGAACTATTTGAATATTTGTAATTAAGTAACAACAAAAAGAATCCATAAACAAAAATAAGCTTTAGACAGAGCAACAACTCTGGTGGGCCATAACAAAAATGATTAAACAATAGAGAAAAAGAAAAGTAGAAATTCTATGAAAAAAACCTAAATGATTCTATACACATAAAAACTGAGACTGGACACACCTGGAGGCATCCAACGCAACCAGAAATGGCCAGTGCCCTTTAGGGGCATCATAGATGCTGACTGATATCTTGAATATCGCTGTCCTTTCATGGCAATTGACTGGGGACACAAGCTAACTGAAAGCATGGGGTCTTTTATCATGGAGCTTACAGAGGTCCTAAAGGCCACTTTCTCTCCACAAACCTGATGCTGAAAGGCAAACCATTAAAGTTACACTTATCTGGACTTTTACAACTGATGTCATAACCTTGTAGGGAAAAAAATGGAAGAAATCTTAGGAGAGGCAATTCGAAGAGAGACCCCTTTTCAGGTAGGTTGGGCATGCAGTGGGTGTCAAAAAAAGGGGTAAATACACAACTAATCCTCAATACAATAGAAATATTACAAGTACAGAGCAACATGCAAGAGTAGATGATATTACATAATGCGATTCAGCTGTGCACATTTTCACAGCAGCCTCACACTATGCATACGCACTTTTCTGCTCGGTTTTATAAATTGGTGGCACCCAATGTCATAGCAGTGCTACTGTTCCTGTGTTGTTTCCCTTCTTTTTAATATTTGCACGCACGATGCAGGATTTATCAAATACACCGAAATTAATTGCCTATTGTTTACAAATTTAATTCACTTGATTGTAATCATTGCGGTGAGTTGGCGCCCTGCCCAGGATTGGTTCCTGCCTTGTGCCCTGTGTTGGCTGGGATTGGCTCCAGCAGACCCCTGTGACCCTGTGTTCTGATTCAGCGGGTTGGAAAATGGATGGATGGATGATTGTAATCATTCTGTAACAATATAATGGTGCACAAAATAAATACCACACTATTCCAGCTACAATAGCTGCTTTAGTGTTGTTAGAAGACACTGCAAACAGAAAAATTAGAAGAGCGCATATTTACTGATGATGATGGCTGGCTTCTAAATCGATTTCAGTTTACAAGAGCTATCCTCTTAGAGCTGTGTGCTGAACTGGCATCAGCTTTACAAAGGCAGACTTTGAGGAATTGTGCCCCACCTTCTGCTTTGCAGGTTCTGTCCACTGTCGGGTTTTTAAACAACAGGAACTTTTAAAAGGAAAGATTAGTTTACCCCACCACCCCCTGGCCTGGCGTTGAATTACCTTTGATTGATCCTTCTAGCTGTCTTCCATGCGCACGTGTGTGACAACAGTAACACTGCACAGTCATAGGTGCTTTTCCATCTAGTGTGAAAAAAGACAAGAAGATCTTTTAAAGATAGCGAGTCACCTCAAAGAGCCTTGTAAAGAGCAGACAATCAATCCGGTGTGGCGCTCGGCACCGATGTTACACTATAAAGATGCCTTCGCAGAATGAATTTGCTTATGTAAATAGAAAGCATTTCTAATCTATTATTGTGCGCTCTATAGTCCACTGAAAATGTGGTCTCATGTGCAAGCATGTAACGTGCTGCATAATGTGGTACACAATTGTGGCTTGTTCGTACCTGAAGAGATCCGCTCTAATGAAACTGACCCTGACTCACCAAATGATCAGCCAAATCGAACAGAATTTCAACTTTGTTTGAATGTAATTAACAGAATGCAAAAACAGGTAATCAGATGCGCAGCATTTATTTTTTAACCAATTCATTTAATTTGTAGTCACTATCACATAGTACAGCCCTTATATTCCTTAGTTCATTGGCCACATCTCTTACAGCATCCACTATTGCATTTTGTGACTCAAGAACAGCGTCGATCAGCACACAGTCAGATGGTTGTCCAGCAATTTCCAAGGCAGAGGTGTGTATGCAGCCAGTGTCTAAAGATCCCAGCAGTATCATCACCGCATGGAGTCATGTCATCAGCACGGGTATCAGCATTTGTAATATTGTCTGAAACAGAATAAACAGACAGTGATCTGTGGCTCACCTTTTCACATCGACTTTGATAATTGACCATTTTTTTATTTTGGGCACTGTTCAACTTTCTGAACTTGAACTTCAAGTGTCTCCACCACGCTGTATCACTCTGTAACTTCCTTTTCTTGCTTATACCACTGCTTAAGCCAACAAATAGTATGTTTTTCCATTTTTTCACTTCGCATTTGCTGAAGTCCTTCTTATTTCCATATGCTTTTGCCATTGTCTTTTAACAAAGAACATAAAGGAAGGGACTATTTATATAAATTTGCATATTCAGATATGCAAAATTCTGGGAGAAGTTGGCATGGGGCTGTAGGAGCGTACACGTGTATTAAATTTCATGTTCATTAAGATTTATGAAGGAGGAAGTGCGTGGAACTTGGTGTCCGCACAAATTTATTCATCTGGATTTTTTTGTGCATACACACATCTCCAGTTTTGTCCGTACGCCATGTTTTAGTATGAATTCTATGCACAGGGTTATACATGAGGCCCCTGGTCTCCTGGAAGGTTTTGGAGGTCAATTCACCAGTTTTGAACATTTTGTGATGCAGCTTCACAACAGAAAAACATGCACAAGGGTGCATAAACATTTGGGTATTATGATTGAAGTTTCCTCCAAAGCAAAATAGATGAGGGCTCCACAGAAGTAGGCCAGAGTCTTCACTGGTCTGTTCAGTAGAGGTTCACTAGTCCAGCCAGACCCCCAATGCTATCAGCTGGCTTCAGCAGGAGCAGGCTCAAAAATGGGGAGATGGCAAAAAATATACTATATACATCACAAAAAATACAATGAAAGCCAACAAGGAGAAGGGTCAATGTAAACCTCTCACAGAAAAATGAGCAACAAAGAATCTTTATAAATAAATGATTTATTTAGCAAATACAAAAATACAACAAAAGGGCAAAAAAGGAGCTCCCTAAAAAGGCAACTGATATGTTATTATATGTGTTTATGTGTTTTATTGTTGTTCCTCAGTTGTTATGTGCTTTATTTTTGTTTTTTTCTGTTTTATTTATAATTATGTACTGTCACTTTAAAAGTGAATATCTTCTATGTAGAACCTTAAGAAGCAGGACCACCTGTTCATCTCTGGTTAAGAACTGACACAAGCCTTATAAAGGTGGTGGAGACAGGCAATTCAGTGGGAATCATTCCTGTTGTGTACTTGGGTCATTTGAGTTATTGTGCTTTCTTATTGGATTTTCTGCTTTTATTATTATCTTTATATTAAAATCTATTATTTTATTATTATAGTTACTGCTCTTGTTTTAAGAATTTTGACTATCGGACTGTGTTTTGGGATTTGTTTGCTGAGGAATGCCTTCCTGGCAACTCTTTTCTGTTCTTCTGATCTTTTCCTTGTCTTTTTGAATTTTTGTTAATAATCCTCTTAAATAAATTTGTACAAGGTGAGGTTTGCAGTTAACCTCCTCTTGCTGGGCTTTTTGAGATATTTTAGGACATTTAAGGTTGTTTTGAGGCTAACATCCCTTTTAGGTCTATGAAGCCTGAGGCAGGCCACTGCAGTTGGAAGTTAGCTCATCAGAGTGAGACTCTTTCCAGGCATGCAGAGCAGGCCTATCCTGGCCAGTGAAGCCTGTTGGAGGCTTCAAACCCTTCTTGCATTCATGGAGGCTCCAATTCATGATAGCAATTCACTGTACCAAAGTCCTAATATCTTAAACAAAAGTTGAAATCCTTACACGGAGGGGAAAAAAAAGTCAACAACCAGAAAATCCAAAGAAATAACAATAAAAAAATAAGAGGAGAACTGACCAGCAACAAGTGCATACATTGTACTGTCAGGAAATACAATTCCTTCAAACCTTCTAGGGCTGGGCGGAGTTCCACAATAGAGTTCGACAAGTGTCCCTGCGGACACGGCAGAACAAGCATCCACACCATCAGAAACCAAGCAATAAACAAGGCTGATAAAAAAGCACAAATAATAAATATAAAGCAACAGCATTTATATACATTATAATAACCAAAGTCCCAAAAATGAATAAAAAGGACAAAAAAGTAGAAAGTAAGCCATAATGATGGTTATCCCTAGCTTAAACATAACATCCATCCATTATCCAACCCGCTATATCCTACCTACAGGGTCACGGGGATCTGCTGGAGCCAATCCCAGCCAACACAGGGCGCAAGGCAGGAAACAAACCCTGGGCAGAGCGCCAGCCCACTGCAGGGTAAATGTAACATTGGGGGCTTTAAAGCACAATTAGGGTGAAACTTCAGATTTTACACAGTTATACCAGCTCTGGAAATTGATGGCCACATAAAATCTGGAAACAACTGAAGACGTTTAAATATTTAATGCTGGCAAATTTCTTTTGGAGTGAAAGAAGTGTTATGAATGTCTGGTATTGCAAAATTTTCCAAAATGGCCCACATAACAGGTCTCACCCCAAAGTAAGCCTGAACCCAGAAAAAAGAAAGCCTTTATACCTGACTCAGCCTCAAAATGAAGGTCAGGCTTTAAAAATCAAAATAATAACAAAGAGTCTCAAATAAATAAATGCATAAATAAATAAAATAAAGTACAGTGCCCTCCATAATTTTTGGGACAAAAATACATTTTTCTTTGATTTAACCCTCTGATCCACAGTTTAAAATTATAAATGAAACAATGCAGTTGTGATTAAAGTGCACATTGCAGACTTTGTTTTAAGGGTGTTTGCATGCATTTCAGTCACATCAAGTAGAAATGACAACACTTTTTATATGTGACCCCCCCACCCCCTCTTCAGGGCACCATATTGTTTGGGACACAGAAATGGCAGGTCTATTAAAGCCGTCATGTTTAGTACTTTGTCGCATATCCCAGCATGCAATGACTGCTTGAGGTCTGCAATTCATGGAAATCAGCAGGTGCTGAGGATCTTCTCTGGTGATGCTCTGCCAAGCCTCTAATGCAGCCATCTTCAGGTCCTGCTTGCTTAGGGGGCTTGTCCTCTTAAGTTTTCTCTTCAGCATATGGAAGGCCTGCTCAGTTGGATTTAAATTGGGTGACTGGCTTGGACATTGAAGAATTTGCCATTATTTTAGCTTTGAAGAACTCCTGTGTTTCCATAGCAGTGTGTCTGGGGTCATTATCTTATTGTAGGATGAGGCGCTGTCCAATGAGTTTGGAGGTATTTACTTGAGAAGATCAGATGTTTCTACACTTCTCAGGATTCAATGTGCTGCTGCCGTCAGCAGTTCTGTCACCAATACAGATGAGTGTGGCAGGACCTGAGTCAGCCATATATGCCCAGTAACCCCCAAGCCCCCATACTTTGCTCTTGCCATCACTCTGATGAAGGTTCATCTTTGTCTCGTCTGTCCACAAGACCTTAATCCAGAATTCTGCAGGCTCTTTTAAGAACTTTTTTGCAAACTGTAATCTGGCCATCCTGTTTTTGTGGCTAATGCGATTTGCACTTTCCAGTGTGGCCTCTGTATTTCTGTTCATGAAGTCTTCTGTTGATAGTCGTCTCTGACACACATACTCACACACACACATGCACACACACAGACATCTGCCTCTATGGTGTAGTGGGTCCGTGGCTATGAAAGAATGGCGGCTCTTTATATAATCCATTTGGCCATGTCAGTCTCCATGGGCACAATTGTTGATGAAGTAATTGGAGTGAGTCGCACCTGCATGTGAGGGTACAATCATTCTCAGTTGCTTAATCAACTTTCTGCGGTGCGTGAATGAGGCGCTGCACCCACGGAGCCGTGTAAGAATGGGATGGCACAGAGAAACAGAAGAGACGTAAAAGAAATGAAAGCAAGGTTTGCAAAGCGAGAGCGGGGCATTGGGGGCAGTGAAAGTGAGCGGACGATCCAGATAGCTGATAAAGAGTGGTCAGCATGGTCAGGAGTCCTGTATGGAGTGAAGGATCACCGCTCGAGAGAAGCATCACACCCACTGAATGGAAGAGTGGATTAGATTGTGGAGGAGTCCGCCCTAGGGATCCGAGGGATGACAATATGTGCAGGAAGACGAGAGGACAACCAACCCCGAGCGATCTGGCAGACGCCGGTTGAGGCAGCCAAGACGGGAGTCGGTAGTGTGAGGACCACGGCAGTTGAAGTCTCTCTGGCTGAGCAAGCCTTGGGTGAGCTAGAGAGACCGGGAAGGAGCTATACTTGGCTGCTTTGCCCCAATGTCTGCTGCAGGATTTTAGTCTCATTTTAGCCTTGTTTTAACCATTTTGGTATTTTTCTTTTTATGGATCATTTATTTGAACACTTTGAAGAATTGCACTATTTGTACATTGTTTGTTTTTTTGTAATAAAAGCACTTTACACCTTCCCCTTGCTTCGTTTGGCGTCCTCATTGTCCAGCTCTTTCGGTTACATTGCAGATGGTGTTGAGAGGCTTCCAGGAGAGTGGTGGGAGCAGGACCCACATCAACACAGTGTCCTGAAGACTGTGTCTGATCTGTCGCAAAGGCGTTTGGGCCTTTTTCTGTACCATAATGAGAATTCTTCTATCATCAGAAGAATCTGTATAAAAAAATGTATTACGTGGAGGTCTTCCTTGGCCTACCAGACCCTTTGTGATCACTGAGCCCACCAGTGTGGTCTTTCTTCTTGATGATATTCCAAACAGTTGATTTAGTCCATCCTAAGGTCTTACCATCATCTCTAATGGTTTTATTCTTGTTTTTCAGCTTCATAATGGCTTCTTTGACTTTTATTGGCACAGCTCTTGTCCTTTCCTGGCAACTACAGACTCCAAAGGGTAGAAGGAAGCCGAGGTATCTTACGAAGCGATGAAACTCACCTGAGGAATCACAAACACCTGTGACGCCTACGTGGTGTGACCGAAATGTATGCAAATCCCCTTAAATGAAAGTCTGCGGTGCGCACTTTAATCACAATGTCTCAATTCTTTCATTTGTAATTTTAAACTGTGGAGCAGAGGAGTAAATCAAGGAAGAATCTGTCTTTGTTCCAACCATGTCTTATCAGAAAGAGAACTGTAAAAACTCTGGCTGGAGCACAGACAAGTTCACAAAACCTTAATAAAAATGTTTATTTTCGAAACAGAAGAAAATACAAATAGCACTTTTAAAGAATAAAAAAAGCAGTTGCCAAACAAACAACATAAAAAACACAATCCAATTGTCTAAGAGCCAAGAATTTAGAAGACAAAAGTATCTGAAATTCTTACAAAACCAACAGACTTCACCAGAGTGCGTTCAAATGAACTTTCTATACCAGTCTGTTACCAAAGGGCAGTCCCCCCCGGCACCTCTTGGGACACAGCACATAGAAACTAACATAAATGACTAGACAAACAGTACAAATACACAAAAAGATGAACATAAATGATGGTAATCAAATCATAAATTAACATAAAAAAGCATAAAACGGAGTTTGAACGTAATTCAGTGGAAGGACAGCAGTCTTAGACATGACAAGGACAAGAATGGCACCATTTTTAATTAAAAGAACAATCAGATATAATTTGTTTTTTATTTCCTGATGCACACAAATAAAAATCCAAAGGCGCTTCCTAAGGAGGGTCCACTTCCATTGTAAAGCGATTCCTAAGATCACAGGACCTGCTTCTGGGTCAGGATAAGCTCACACACATGGCTGACCCCCACAATCGCGACCAATCAAGGATGAATGTGAGGCCATTGGGAATCAGACCCTGACTGAAGACGACAGGTGTCCTTCACAAGGAGATTGAAGATACTCGTTTCCAACGAGACAGTAAATCCACGCACCATGTTAATGATACTTTGATAGATGTCTGTTTGAACAGTGCCATGAAGAAGTGTGCCACTCGCATGACTTGATTTATCAGCAGTGTGATGTTAAGATGATTAACGCCCCACGCTGCCATACTCATCTCCCGAGTTAATTCCAGATGAAATGAGATCACCTCCAAAGCCACGGCGTGCTGATGCGCTCACAGCGGGGAACGCTATAGTGTATGTTATTGTAAATGAATTGATTTACAACTTCTTCACCATCGTTGACACTGCGCTGTGCCATGCTTACCAGCCGCAAAATTATACAATTACAAGCAGATAATAAGGGTGCTTGAAAACAGACAAAACTGAAATGCAACTAATTTTAAACAGACTTCAGGGTGGGCATCAACAGAAAAAAATAACCATGCATCGTGGCTTACAATGTGAGATGACATTTCTTTTTGAAATAAAATGTTTAATGTGCAAATACCCACAAAATCCAGATAAGTACAATCAAGGCTAAAATCTGCATGTCACAATCCGTCTTTTTCAAGGCCTCATCCGTACACTTCTGCGGTGCATTCTCGTGTGAAATAGCAAGCTGCTGTCTTTTCATGTCACGAATGGAAAATGGATCCACGGCACAGACGGAGGGATATGTCACATTTATGAGGCTGCAGGTTTCTCTTGAAGGTACGTAACTATCTGTTATATTGTAGGCCCTTTTCATCCCAGTCAGGGTCATTGGTGAGATGGAGCCTGGCAGACAGAGGAAACATGGTGGCACGGTTTAGTCAGGGGCAGCTTAGTATGGAAGCCTGTCTTTGGAGTGTGGGAGACAAGAACAAACAAAAGAAAAGAACCTGGACAGCTTAACAGTGTCCTGCAAGGAAAACTACAATGGGCTTCAATAACAGGCTCTGCTTGTAACCAAAATCATTCTCAGTTCTCCTTGTTACTGCTATGAAGGGGTGACTCAGTGGTTAGTGTGGTTGAATTACAGCTCCACCATCCTGGGTTCAAATTCTTTCTAGTTACCATTGAATGATGGAATTAACCTGAAATGTGGAAGGAAAGTAGCAACACCCAACAAAGACTTGTGAAGAACAAGCAGACTCCTTGCAGAATGAGAGATAGTGTTCTGTCTATCATATTGGACCTTCCATGTCTACCTCATACACAGTGCCAGTGCTAAGTTATTTTGCGCCCTTGACCAAGCTTATTAGTGTGCCAGCTGACTGTTCAGTAGCTAACCTGTTGTAGCTGGGTCCGGGGGGGACACACCCATAAGTGGGGGGCCTTGTGATCTGCACCCACGGTGACTGCCTAATTCACCTTAATGTGGCGTTGGCTCTGCTTATACAGCACCCACAAAAAGGACTCACCCCCTTGGATATTTTCATATTTTTGTAATCAAAGTTGAATATTTTGGCATTGTTGACATTCATCAATAGAAAAAGACTCTTTAATGGAAACAAACCTGTGCAAAGTGGTTCTAAAATATTTTACAAAAATAAACCACAAAATAATTGTTTGTCTAAGTATTCATCCATTTCAGGTCAGTATTTAACAGATGCACTTTTGACAGCCATGACAGCCTTGAATCTGTTGTAAAAAAGATGAGGCAGTAGACATGAAAATTTTGGGTATGGCTATCCCGTATACTGAAAAAACTTTGGAGCAAAAAAGAAACACATCTTCAAAACAGAACTAAACTAACAGGGTGAGTCTGGTCTATATATATTTATATTTATATATATATACTAGGGGGTTCGCCCCCCTGCTCGCTTTGCTCGCCAACCCCCCGGCCTACGCTATACGCTATTGGAATTCACTGCCGATCCACATTAGACAGGCCTCCTCACTGCCCATTTTTAAGTCTGCTCTTAAGACTTACCTCTTTGGTTTGGCGTTTGATCCTGTGTGAGCAGTTGATTTTACTCTGTTTAGTTGTTTTTACTATGTTTTAATTAGTTTCATTTATTGTATTTTATTTTACTTATTTATTATTTTGTTTTTGTTTAAAATTTATTTTAGCCTATGTTCAGCACTTTGGTCAGTGGCTGTTGTATGTAAAGTGCTTTATAAATAAAGTTGACTTGACTTGACTTGACTTGACTATACACCAGCCACTTTGCGTCTCTACTGCTTGTGTTGTCACCCCAAGGAGATGTGGTCGCTCCTCCGAAACCCCCTGTTAACACTAGAATTACCAGAGCCTACGAAAAAAACTCGTAAATCCGTCCCACCTTAAATCGCGTCTTAGATCCGTTTGCACCTCTCCGCCAGAGTCCTTTGTCATCTAAATGTGCTGATAAACAAAAGCTACTAGTGATACAATGGGAAACAAATACAGTTTTTGTTTTACCTCCTCTTTGTTTGCTCAGCTGCTGGCTTTCTGCTGCTGCCGTGCCACGTGATCTGCATCTCGAGCGGTGCTTTGAATGTTTAAAAGCCTGTACAGCAGCTGTCCTACTCTTTGTCTTTTATTTCCAGTCCCATCTCGTCTCACGGGACGTGAGTTCTTGATATTTTTTTAGTTTATAATTAAAAAACTGAATAAGAATCTGAAAATCTAACAACATCACATTAAAGTTAGATAAATTCTGAAAAGAATGATACCAAACATATACATGTAGGTTTTAAAATAAGCCCGATTTAAAGCGTGACAAAATGTGTGACATAAAATCGTTGCACAAAATCGTTGCACTTTCAGGCTTAGGATTTTATATATAGAGAGTAGATATATATATAAATATATATAGTGGTGAATCAGCCATGACACAGACAGATGTTGACTCACAATATCCAGAACACACACTTTTAATTTTCTTTTCCTTTAGCACACACAATACACAAATCACCAATCAAATAAGCTCACTCCTTGTCCTTTTCCTTCTGTTTCTTCTCTCTTCGTTGTCACCTCCACTACTCTCCCACAAGCTCTGTCCTCTGCTTCCCGACTCTGGCCCCCTGAATGGAATGAGGCGGCCCTTTTTATGTTGCACCCGGATGTGCTCCAGGTACACCCTGATGTTCTTCTTGCAGCACTTCCTGGTGTTTATCTTATGAGATGAAGGATCTTCTTTGCTCTGGTCGCTTGGGTGAGAAGTGATGCCCCCTTCCAGCTGGTCATAGATTTATTGCCCAGGGATTAGAAGGGGCAGAGTCACTTGCCCTCACTGGGTGGTTCCTCTGAACTGTGGTGGAAAAAGAAGATAAGATAGTTAGTGGCAACGCCCCCTTTCGGTCTGGGGTGGAACCGTATACCTGGAAGGAACTAGGAGGGCAACCGTCTAACAAGCATGCCTGACACTATCTATCTATCTATCTATCTATCTATCTATCTATCTATCTATCTATCTATCTATCTATCTATCTATCTATCTATCTATCTATCTATCTATCTATCTATCTATCTATCTATCTATCTATCTATCTATCTATCTATCTATCTGAAGTGGCCAAAGTGAGTCCCCCAAGATGCTTGTGTGCATAGGGGCTGTTATTGGCTGCAACACTCCTCGCTTCTCCTATATTTCTAGTGAAGGTCTTCATCAGGACAAGCTCCCACCAGGCCATATTGGTGTTGATCCTGTCAGTCAGCCCCCACCTGCACACCATGTATTATTGTAGCTGCTTCTTACTCTAAGAGTGACATTAACAAAATGACTTGTAGAAAGTCAGAGTCCAAAACAAAGTGCTGGAGAAGCAGTCACTGCAAAGAGCCTTCCTTAAAAGCAATCTTTCAGTGTTTGATGGATCTCTTTGTGGCCTATAGCACCTTTCTTTGCAAACACCACCATAACATGATATGACTGTAAATTGAGGCTGGCACTTAGTGTGCATTGAGTGTGCAGTGAGCATCTACAAGAAGGTGAAAAATGAAGGTCACACCACACAAGGCGCAGCTCGTCTCAGTCGTGAAAATGAAAAACTGAATCAAATGATTTCAAGGAAGCGCCTTTTTTTTTCCACAGCTGTATCCTTTCATTGAATTTGTAATTTTGCAGTTTGACTGACAGCTTTATCAGTCTGTGAAGCCATTATGCTCTTGAGGGCCGCCTCATCAAACATCCGTTACAGACAGCAGTCAAACCTGAGAACAAAGACCCAGGGAAAAAAATCCCACTTGGAAAGTACATTGTAAAGATGCTGAAGAGACATCTTCTATTGATCCTTCCATTATCAAACCCCCATAATGCAGTTCAGGATTATGGGAGGTAAAATCTACCCAGGCAGCATTCAGCAGAATGCAGGAGCAATGCTGATTGTAGGATGACCATTTGTGACCAAATGAGAATCTCCCAATGAACCCAACATGGCAAGTCTTTAACACGTGGGAGGAAAACCAGAGGACCTGAGCAACCCACACAGAACTTGAGATAACACAGCCAGCAACTGGGCAAGACATTCAAAGATGGTCTCCAGGCCTAAAATTAAAATGACTTCCACAACACTCCACAGGGGGCTTGAATTGAACATTCTTATATTATTACCAGAGGGGGGTAAGCTCCTAATAACTGCTAAATCTAGCATTACATTATGCTGTTCCACCATGCCACCCTAAAGAAATTAAATGTCATTACATTTTGCAACCCTTCTATCTTCAGCAGCCATCCTACCTGCACTTCCAAACAGATAATCCACGTGAAGCTAAGCATATTTGGGACCGGCCAATAACCAACTTGGGCTGGTGTTGTTGATGCAATTGAGAGTACTTACTCTGTGGTTTGTGTGTGGACCACAATGCCCCATTGCAGTGACGGGGAGACTGCTGTAAAAATGGATGAGATGTAAAACCAAGGTTCTGACCCTCTGTGGTTAAAAATGATCAAAGGGCATCTTTCTAATAGAGTTGGGTGTCCCTCCTAAATTGCATAACTCAGCCTTGTCATTTCTGGCCCCCTAATCATCACGTGTCTCCAATTGGCTAAATATTTCTCTCACCTCATCGCCACCTAATAGTTAATGTGTGGTTAGCAAACTGACACAAGAATGGCTGACGTTGCTTCATCCAGGTGGATGCTGCTCATTGGTGGTGCTTGAAATGGCTCGCTTATGACCTACTGTATGTAAAGTTCTTTGAGTGTCTAGAAAAGTGCTGTATACATGTAACGACCAAATCATTTACTAACCAGCACTGGCATTAATAGAGGAAACTCAAGAACACAACAGACACCCATATTCACTGACCTTGGAACAATTCAGGTACTGGGTGACCTGACAGAAAGTCTTTGGTCTCCAGAGGAACATGGGAGAATACAGAATGGTCATTCAGAAGACAAATTTAACATGACACATAATAGTCTAAGACACATTTAATCCATGCAAGTTCATAGGAGGCTAACCTATCCTGGCATGACTTGGGTTCAAAGCAGACCCCTCACACACAGACACACATTCGGGGCCTGATAACCCTAACCAACATGTTTTTTGGACATAGGAAGAAAACTTGGAAACACCAGAGGAAAAGCCACACAGACATGGGGAGAATGTATAAACTCTGTACTGGTCATAGGATTTGAACCCTAGATACTGGATCCATGAAGGAGCTGCATTAACCACTGTGCTATTCAATAGAAGTCAAAGCTGTGAAGGACATTATCAAATGAATACATCCTATTTGTGATTCAAGTGGGTGTTTGTACAAATATGAGCCAAGTCTGGCTGGGAAACAAGATCGTTTTCAGTCTCAACAAATCAAATATAAAATTTAAACTGTTTATCTGCTGCATGGGATGATACGAGAGTACCAGGAGAACAAGTGATTAGATTTCACCAGGGACGCAACACTGAGAATTCACATTGAACTCATTAGGCCAGCCATATTATCCACATGTCTCTCTACAAAAATAATGTGCTATTTATTATTTACAGTATAACACAAAAAAACACAATTAAACAGAGAAAGAACATATTCTAACACACTATGTTGAGGTGCTTCTGAAATCGCACACGCACGTGGCAGCTCTCTGACCAGGTTTCTTCTTTTCTAACTCAGGTATCTAAACGGTGTTTGTGTGCGTCGGCTCTCGAGGTTCATCTGCCTCATTTGTCATAAAATGAAATCCAACACAGTTGGTTTGTCTGCCAATAATTGTTTTTCTGCTTCAGCTGGTTTGAAGCATTTAGATCTTCAGAGCTGAAACTGCTTGTGTTAAGATGAGTGTTTCTCTGTGTGGGCAGAAATATAAATTTTGGATATTATACAGTATATACAGGAGTTTCTCATAGAAGTTAGCACTGTAGAGGCCTGGGTTCGAGTCCTTGCTGGGGCACAGTTTGTGTCGTGTTTGCATGTTCTCCCTGTATCATTTGCTCCACATTTCAGAGATGTGGCTCATTGAACGCTCCAGATTGGCCCAGCGTGATTGTGTGAATTTCTGTGTCCAGTGATGGATTCAAAAAAGCAAAGCCGTATTGTGATAATATTCAAAATGTGCTTTACATGGAGAGGATATCAAGGCACAGCCAAGGATGTGAGGGTGTTCAGACAGGGAGGCTAGGGGTAGCTCCATTGCTTTATGCAGAGGATGTTGCCCTCATTGTCTCATCTGACTGTAACCTTCAGTACGTGGAGTGATTTGCTGCAGAGTGTGAAGCAGAAGGGATGAGGAACAGCACCTCCAAGTCTAAGGTGATGGTTAACTCTCGGAAAGTAGTTGATTGTTCTTTCCAGGTAAAGGGGGTGGGGGGGGGGGGGGGGGGGGGGGTGGACAACTGCCTTTAGTAGAGGACTTCAAGTATCTTGAGCTCTTGTTCATGCGTGATAGAAGTCAACATGAAATCTACAAACGGATTGGAGTGGTGTCAGCTGTTCTGCGGGTACTGTGCCAGTCCATGTTGGTGAAGCAGGAGTTGAGTCTGAAGTCACGAGCTGTTGGTAATGACTGAAAGAATGAGATCACAAGTACAAGCCACAGAGATGAGGCTTCTCCGTAGGGTGGCTGAGCTGACACTACATGAAAGGGTGAGAAGCTCAGCGATTCGAGAGAGCCTCAGAGTAGAGCTGCTGCTCCTCCTTTCATTGGGATTTGTTTTGTTTATAAATTTTTCTTAGCCTCCATTTTGCAGTTATTGTTGTTTGGGATTTTCAAGGTGAGAATTTCCAATTTCCAGTTCATTTTTGAAAATAAATTGCATTTAGTTGCACTCATTTTTTTTGTGTCATTACAATACAATACAATACAGTTTATTTTTGTATAGCCCAAAATCACACAGGAAGTGCCGCAATGGGCTTTAACAGGCCCTGCCTCTTGATAGCCCCCCCAGCCTTGACTCCCAAAAAAACCTAGTAGGCAAAAAATGGAAGAAACCTTGGGAAAGGCAGTTCAAAGAGAGCCCCCTTTCCAGGTAGGTTGGGCGTGCAGTGGGTGTCAAAAGAAGGGGGTCAATACAATACAATACAATACACAGAGCACAACAAATCCTCAATAAAAAAATTAAAAGATTTTTTAGAAGTACGGAGCAGTAGATGATATCACATAATAAGATTTAGATCATTTTAGACTCCTGGAGACCTCATCCATCAAGCTGCCTCCCCCATTTGGCCATTCTACGGCTGAAACAGTGTTGGGCCAGCCAATCCGATGAAAGGACCCCTCTTTCTCACGATTCCTGCGATCCTCCATCAGGGATGACTTTACCTTAAGCAGGCAAAACAACTTGGCAGGTGGGCCATGGCACCAAGTGCCACATTTGAGTACCGAGAAGAGAAACAGAATAGGTGAGGGTTAGTATCCAATTCTAACTATCATGTTACTTATGTTTTAGTGCTAATGACTAACAACAGAGAAACAGTATGTACAGTTAATCAGCAGCTCTAGTCAGGATATGCTAAACTGAAGTAGTGAGTCTTCAGCCGGGATTTAAAAGCTGAGACCGAAGGGGCATCTCTTATAGTAGCAGGCAGACCATTCCACAGTTTAGGGGCCCTGTAACTAAAAGCTCGACCTCCCATTGTTATTTTATTAATCCTTGGAATCATAAGCAGACCGGCATCTTGAGATCTTAATGTGCGCTCTGGTTTGTAAGTCATGATAAGTTCAGACAAGTAAGCTGGACCTCGGCCATTTAATGCTTTATATGTTAAAAGGAGGATTTTGAAATCTGCCCTAAACTTAACCGGGAGCCAGTGTAAGGATTTAAGAACTGGAGTGTTCGTATTTTCTTGTTCTTGTAATAATTCTTGCAGCCGCATTTTGTATTAACTGGAGGCTGTATAAAGAACAGTTTGAACATCCAGTGAACACCGTATTGCAGTAGTCAATCCTACTAGAGATAAATGCATGAATTAATTTCTCAGAATCCTGTTTATTTAGAAAGCGCCTTAATTTCCTAACATTTTTAAGATGGAAGAAACATGTTTTGGACAACTTTGTAATATGTACTTTAAATGACATGCTAGAGTCAAAGATAACTCCTAGATTGCGGGCTGATTCAGTAAAATTAATGGGGATTCCAACTGAGTTAAAAGATGACAAAATATTATTGTGATCAGCATCATTCCCTCCAACAATTAACATCTCTGTTTTATCTGTATTTAAAGACAAGTAGTTCTCATTCATCCACTCCTTTAATTCGCTAACACAACTAATTAAAGACAACATCGGAGAAACTTCATCTGATTTAAATGAAAGGTATAACTGGGTGTCATCTGCATACGAGTGAAAATTAACATTATGTTTCCTAATGAGAGATCCCAGTGGAAGCATGTAAAGTGAAAACAGTAAAGGTCCCAGTACTGAGCCCTGCGGGACACCATATTGAACTTCTGTGTATATTGATGGAGTCCTGTCAGCACATTTCTGTACATATTGGAATCGATTTGGTAAATAAGAACTAAACCAAGCGAGCACGGTGCCTGTAAGCCCAACATCATTTTCTAGCCTGTGTAGTAAAATAGAATGGTCGATAGTGTCAAATGCTCCACTTAAGTCCAACAACATAATTACAGTGGAGTTTCCTTCATCAGAGGATATCAGAATGTCATTTACAATCCGCGTTAGTGCCGTCATTACACGACATCATGCTTGTTTTCAAGGGCACTGTCATATTTCTAGGTAACCTCGCTGTTATTAGCATGGCTGACCAAAACACACAATGCGTGACGCCAGAGATGCAACTGTATAAAACTGAATTTTTTGAGCCAGTATACACACTGTGGACACCAGGGGTTGCAACAGCTTCCCAAAAACCCGACACAAACTGGTTCAGACACAAGTATAAAAGGCAAAAGAGTTTTTATTCATGGGAAACTCTACCATATAATCGTTTCCCACCACAGCCACAAGTATAAGTAATACACAGGCACTATTATACCTCTTTTCTTCCTTTTCTCTCTGTCAGTCCTCATAAGTTTTGTCGTCCTCCTCCTGAATTTGGCTCATTGATGTGAGGCAGGCAGCTCCTTTTAATTAATCGCTCGGAGTGCTTCCAGTGATATGATGCTGCAGCCACAAAGCACTTCAGGGTGAGGCTGGAGCCCTACGGAGTAGGGTCTGCCAAATCCCGCAGCTCCCCCTGACTACTCCCACAGGACCCGACAAGGCTCTTCTTCAGGACTACATTACCCAGCATGCCTTGTGGGTACCAATGTGGGAATCTGAGCCTGGGTTCACTGCCATCTAGCGTCCTTGGGGAGACAAAGCCCTGTGTAAGCTGTCTTCCCCTGTCCTTCCACCTTGAGGACATCCCAGCTGGATAAGAATGCCGACCATCCTTTACAATGCATGAATATGCAGTCACATCCCCTCAGCTACATCTGTCTTGTCTCAGCAAGGGTTCTTCGCCTGGCTGGGCTTCAAATTCATTTTATCTCTTGTTTGTTCATTTTTAATTCTTTTATATATGTTGACAATCTGCGCCTTTATTTTTGGTGGTGAATCTAATGTAATTGGCGGATGTTTCGCCAAAGGAAAATACAAAAAATAGATCCAAGGTCAGCCAGCTCTGCCCTGATGCATCTTACGTAGACATGAGTCTCATTATGCCTACCTCCTTCCAGTGGTGGTGCTTCTTATATAATAACTCTGGGAGGAAGAGGCAGGATTTCTGGCAGAGCTGAAAGTGATGTTGTTATTCCTCAAGCCTTCGATCTTCAATTCTGAGGGACAAAAGGGAAAGGCATGAACAACAGTGCCAACCCATGAGTCAGAGTGGCATTGAAGGCAGCACACAAGCCCTGAAGGTGTCCCCTACTCACACGTGTGTGACAAAGGAGTGATAAAAACATTGAGATGATATATGGAAACATAAGACCATTAGCGTAAAATCAGAAATATTTTAAATAAAGAGTATCATGAAATGCTTACTTGCCTATCCAACCAACAGGCGTGTCTCCATCCTCTGGTGAGATTAAGCTGGCTTGTGATTTCTCCTAAATAACATGATGAGTTTTAATACATTCTTCTTTATTGCAGTGCCATTCAAATGTACAAGATAAACACAAATAAGATGCAATCATCTACACCGAGTATATAAACATAGCCGCAGTGGTGATGTCATCATATCATGACCAAATGATAAAAAGAAACAAAACCATATCTAAAAACTAAAAAGACCAAAATGCTACAGCTTACCTCTGAAGTGCGACACTGAATCACAGGGACCCTCACTAAGGAGACCGGGCAGAATGTGAAATAAAGTCGTTGCCTAGTGATGTAGTGGAAATGGAGATGTTGACAACTGCTAAAAAGTATCTGGATGACAGACAGCCTTTAAATCGTAGCAGGACTTTACCTCCGAGGCCTTTCCAAAGTTATTTTAAACATCAGGCCAGTCCAAGTGACCCCCTAAGGTCACAAAGCTGTAGTGCCCTCTAGTGGTTCTTCATGTCTCTGCTCTTAGGTTGGCTGCTCACATTTTTTGTTGCTGCTTATCTAAAACCTTGAGCCACTGTTACGCAATGCCCCCTATTCTAAAAGAGACAATCTTAATTGTTTCTAGCAGCTTTAAAACCAAAGTGTGGTGCCCGTTCATCCGCAGCCAGTTGGTTTCTTATATGCCCTCATAATGTTTCCATTTGATGGCAATCCATTACTAAAGAAAGTACTTGAAAGTTGAAAGAATTGTAGAAATACATCCCATAAGTGTGTAATTTAGAATATTCAGAGCTATTAAACACCTTGATGTGTAAATGACTTGATATCAATATGCAAAAGTAATTAATTTATAAATGAATTCATTAATAACTTTACCAAATGATCTTTGATTATAACTGCAATTAGAATTTCACTTTAATTTGCCTACTGAACCTTCAACTTCATTCGACAAGCCATCTTTCACTTTCATCATTTAAAATAAATGAATCTGCTATCTGCTCCCACTTTCTTTTACTAGATGGCACAGTTTCATGTGCCGTCACTGAGAAGTCCCCTTGTCAATCCAATGCCCATCACATATGTAGGCCATGACATTTTTTTTAATTATTATTTAAGTACAGTGGATTCAGAAAAAAAAATTTAATTGTTTCACTTTCTGCTCACTTTATTGTGTGGTAGAATTTTAAATGGGTACATTTACCATTTTTGTCTTTTAATCTACACTCAATAATCCATAATGACAAAGTGAAAATATGATTTCAGAAAGTACTAAAAATCAGAAATGGAAATCTGAATATTCAAACCCTTTGCTGTGGCACTCCATATTGTGCTCAAGAGCATCCTGTTTGTTTTAAGTATCCTTGAGATGTTTTTGCAACTTGATTGGAGTCCACTTGTAGCAAAATAAACCAATTGGACATCATTTGGAAAGGCCTACACCAATATATAGAAGTCCCACACTCAATTCACACTGCATGTCAAGACAAAAAACAAACCATGTAGTCCAGAGAACTCTCTGCAGACCTCTGCAATCAAATTATGATGATGCATAGATCAGGACAAGTAGATAAAAACCTTTTCTAAAACTTTGAGTGTGCCCAGTAGCACAATGGTCTCAATAATTGTAAAAAGAAAGAAGTTTTAAAATCATTAGGACTCTTCTTAGTAGGTGTTCCTAATACCATCCCTAAAGTGAAGAATGGTGGTGCAGCATTATGGTATAGGGCCCTTCTCAGTGGCAGGAACAAGAAGACTGGTCAAAATTGAAGGAATGATCAATGCATCCAAATACAGAAAGGTCCTTGATGAAAACCCACCCTAGAGTGCACACAATCTCAAAATGGGGCAATGGCTCATATTTTAGTAGACAATGATCTGAAACACACAGCCAGAGCTCATTCACAAAGGACTGCCAGGAACTGTAGGAGACCATCCGGTGAAATAGAGGAGGGCAGTTAATGGCACTGAGTGGTGGATGGCTCTGCCTCCCACGTGAAACATAACACAGGCTAAGAAACAATGGCAGACAGCTAACAAAAGTAACATTAACACAAATAAATGAAGAACACAATGGACAAAACACATGGATTTGAACCCCAGACGGTGGACAAACCCTGGTTGAGATATATCAAACACTATGGATTATGTACTGTACTAAAATAATGTGATAATGACAACCATCCAGTACTGTGAATTTATAAGCTATAAGTATTTGCAACTCTGTTCACTTTACACATTAAATATCCACACTTTGTTCATTTACTAATAGGTAATTCAAATTATATATGTATTTGTACCGTGCTTGCACACCTAAGACTATTAGAAACCTTATTAATCCCAATATAACAAGAATTCTATCTATCTATCTATCTATCTATCTATCTATCTATCTATCTATCTATCTATCTATCTATCTATCTATCTATCTATCTACAGTTAGGTCCATAAATATTTGGACAGAGACAACTTTTTTCTAATTTTGGTTCTGTACATTACCACAATGAATTTTAAATGAAACAACTCAGATACAGTTGAAGTGCAGACTTTCAGCTTTAATTCAGTGGGATGAACAAAACGATTGCATAAAAATGTGAGGCAACTAAAGCATTTTTTAACACAATCCCTTCATTTTAGGGGCTCAAAAGTAATTGGCCAAATTAAATAACTGGAAATAAAATGTTAATTTCTAATACTTGGTTGAAAACCCTTTGCTGGCAATGACAGCCTGAAGTCTTGAACTCATGGACATCACCAGATGCTGGGTTTCCTCCTTTTTAATTCTCTGCCAGGCCTTTACTGCAGCGGCTTTCAGTTGCTGTTTGTTTGTGGGCCTTTCTGTTCGAAGTTTAGTCTTCAACAAGTGAAATGCATGCTCAATTGGGTTAAGATCAGGTGACTGACTTGGCCATTCAAGAATTTTCCACTTCTTTGCTTTAATAAACTCCTGGGTTGCTTTGGCTGTATGTTTTGAGTCATTGTCCATCTGTATCATGAAACGCCGCCCAATCAATTTGACTGAATTTCGCTGGATTTGAGTAGACAGTATGTCTCTGAACACCTCAGAATTCATTCGGCTGCTTCTGTCCTGTGTCACATCATCAATAAACACTAGTGTCCAAGTGCCACTGGCAGCCATGCATGCCCAAGCCATCACACTGCCTCCACCATGTTTTACAGATGATGTGGTATGCTTTGTATAATGAGCTGTTCCACGCCTTCTCCATACTTTGTTCTTGCCATCATTCTGGTAGAGGTTGATCTTGGTTTCATCTGTCCAAAGAATGTTTTTCCAGAACTGTGTTGGCTTTTTTAGATGTTCTTTAGCAAAGTCCAATCTAGCCTTTCTATTCTTGAGGCTTACGAGTGGTTTGCACCTTGCAGTGCACCCTCTGTATTTACTTTCATGCAGTCTTCTCTTTATGGTAGACTTGGATATCGATACGCCTACCCCCTGGAGAGTGTTGTTCACTTGGTTGGCCGTTGTGAAGGGGTTTCTCTTCACCATGGAAATGATTCTGCGATCATCCACCACTGTTGTCTTTCGTGGACGTCCAGGTCTTTTTGCATTGCTGAGTTCACCAGTGCTTGCCTTCTTTCTCAGGATGTTTGCTGCTTTAGTTGCCTCACATTTTTATGCAATTGTTTTGTTCACCCCACTGAATTGAAGCTGAAAGTCTGCACTTCAACTGCATCTGAGTTGTTTCATTTAAAATTCATTGTGGTAATGTACAGAACCAAAATTAGAAAAAAGTTGTCTCTGTCCAAATATTTATGGACCTAACTCTATCTATCTATCTATCTATCTATCTATCTATCTATCTATCTATCTATCTATCTATCTATCTATCTATCTATCTATCTATCTATCTATCTATCTATCTATCTATCTATCTATCTACTTCTCTTTTTTGTTTTCTGGTTTGTAAAGTTTAATGGATTATTGTATCTGTTTTGGATTTTCCATTTTTTTTGGATTCTCTGCTCTTGTTTAATGATCTGCTTTTGGATTTCTGATTTTGTATTTGTTAGTTTTAAGTTGTCTCATTTGGAGTCATCTTTTTGAATTGTAATTGTTTTTTGACTCTTTTGTAAATAAAGGAACATTATTTTGGTTGTTGTGAGTCAAGGCACAGGACAGATTTGATCCATGGATTCACGCTGATCGTGACAAATTTTGATCTTCCCATCTGCAGAAATCGAGATTCATTAGACCAGGCTATGTATTTGCAGTCTTCATCTCTCCAGTTTGTTTGAGCTTGTGCCCCTCTGCAGCCCCAGCTTTCTGTTTTTGGTTGACAGGAGTTGAAGCTGATGTGATCTTCAGCTGTTGTAGCTCATCTGCTTCAAGGTTCGATGTGTTGTTCAGAGTGGGCAGCTGAGTTACCGCAGCTTTTCTGTCAGCTCAGATCAGTCTGGCCATTCTCCTCTGACCTCTCTCATCAACAATGCATTTCTGTCCATAGAACTGCCGCTCACTGGATGTTTTTTTTTTGTTTTTCACACCATTCTGTTTAAACTCTGGAGACTGTGGTGGTTGAAAATCCCAAGAGATTAGAAGTTACATAAATACTCAATGCAGCCACTCTGACACCAAGAGCCATGGCGCAGTTGATTCACTAAGATTACATTTTCTCCCATTCTGGTGTTTGATGTGAAGCTTCTGACTTCTGTCTGCAGGACTGCATGCACTGCGCTGACGCCACATGATTGGTTGATTAGGTTATTGTACAGGTGAGGTGTTTATAATAATTTACCTGGTAAGTGTATGTACTCCAGTTAACACAAAATACAAAATGACTAATGTTAGCATAACTACAACATTATACAAATATACAGTAAATATTTAGTCATATGGTGAGTGCAGCACAGGATACTTCTGTCCAGGACATGCTGTCGGTAACCCAAGACAAACAGTTTTATCAATGACCTCAGCACAGTCGCTCTTCTCAATCCTCCCTTCCAGTAAACAGTACAGCGCCATTAGCACTCACACCTCAAGGCTGAGAAGGGGGTTTCTGTCTACAGGCTGTAAAGTTACTGAATTATAATAACAATAAGTTTGTTGTAATTCAGTGCTATTATTTACATTTTATTTATATTGCACCTTTCCCTTGCTCAAAGAGCCTAAACAATGTCCCAATATCAAATGCTGCAAGTGTTCTTGCATACATGCATACAAACATATATATTACAAATAAATAACAGAAAGGTAGACATTAAAATCCAAATGGAACACCCTGTTTAATCTCAGAAAAATGGCAAAGAGAGTAGTCATGATGGGCTAGCAAGACAGTAGGCTGCACGTAGCCTTCTTCGTAATAAATTCAGCCTCATGGAGAGCCTTCTACACACAAGCTGGCCATTTCTGGCCAGCCATTACCAACCAGTTGTTGGATTTAGGAGGTCCTTTAATGGAATTTTGCACCCAAAAAAGATGTTTCTATATGTTACTTACCCAATGTAGTCTGTAGTAAGGGCTGAGAATTTTTTTAACTTGTTTTAATGCAGAGTGAAAAGAACAACATTTATGAGATGAATAGAAGCCAAAAACGACTCAAGCTGCATAACGGTAAACGATGTGAGAAATATCCATGGAAAAAAATGTAAGAATTATCATATTACTTGTGTCGCTTATTCCACATGTCAGTTATTCATTCATATGCTGAAAACTTGCAAAACATGCCTTGTTTTTAAAATACCGTTAAATACATATTGCCAGAAAAACAATTCCTATAACACTGTGCTTCTGAATTGAAAACAGGACTCTTGACCAATGAGTGAGGGGGAGACGAGCATCTGGTAAGTCTGAAATCCAGTTTCATAGCTTACTCTCTTTTTTTCTGACAACATTCTTTACTAAAACTAAAAGTAAGAATTTGCATACAACCAAGCCAATATAAATGTTAAAATAAAATCTAACAGAAGGCATACACTACTGGCCAAATGTTTTAGTACAGCTCAGTTTTCTCAGTTTTTCTTCAAATGTAATCAGTTGAAATATAATGAATGACCTAAAATGTTGAAAAGAGGTTTAAATTTAAAGTTTAGGTTAGTAAAAACTTAAAAAAAGGAAATATGAGAATATTACAAATGGGCCTTCATCAGGGAACAACTAAAAGATTGCAACCTATAGATGTTCTGCAGCAATTAAAGTAAATTAAGCCTTACAAGTTGAAGCAAACAATTTGCACCGGTGTTCCAACTTCTGTTCATTACTTAAAACTTCTCTGTTTGTCTTAAAGCTGAGTTGGAACAGACTGTGTTACTACACCCTTGAAAAAAGCAAGATTCAGTTTCTCAGTTTCACCCCTCACAATTGATACACAGCAGATTCATTTTTGTTAAATTAACACCACAGGTGTAAAATCTCACACTTTTTCAGTGTACATGTCACTCTACACTGGTAGGTGTAAAATTGTCACTTAAATAGTTACATTTTTGACACTCCCAATGTGTAATTTATTTAAACGCTTTGTAGTGTTGAAATAGCAACGTAAAACAACATTCTCAGACCTGCTGAATATCAATCAGGGTGACAGGATGCAGGGCTTATCTTATTAGCATTAAGGGCTAGGTGAACAGGGTGAAAGTCCTTCACTGGGCCTCTTCACACACACAGGAACCAGTATGGGGTCATCATTTAACTTGTCCAGCTCACCTTTGAGAATGTGAGAAGAACTTGCAAAATCTACCCAGACGACGACTAGAATTCAAATCCATGTTGTTGGATATGTGAGGAGGCAGCATTAACCACTGTGCCACCATGTCGCAGAAAGAGCACTGTAGCAGTAATAGTCATTGTGGCAATAAACCTCAAACTGTGAAGTGCTGCAAGGTTTCAGGTAATAGCAGCATAAAACAGGAGTGAGGAGTAGATCAGAGAAGTGTCATCCATCCATCCGTTTTCTAAACTTGTTTATCCAGAGCAGGATCACAGGGAAGATGAAGCCTATTCCAGCAAGCACACACACACACACACACACATCATAACCAGTTTAGCATGACCCATTCACCTAACCTGGATGTCTTTTGACTGTGAGAAGAAACTGGAGCTCCCAGAAAAAACCCATATGGACAACATCCATCCATCCATTATCCAACCTGCTGAATCCGAACACAGGGTCACGGGGGTCAGCTGGAGCCAATCCCAGCCAACACAGGGCACAAGGCAGGAACCAATCCTGGGCAGGGTGCCAGCCCACCGCAGGACACACACAAACACACCCACACACCAAGCACACACTAGGGCCAATTTAGAATTGCCAATCCACCTAACCTGCATGTCTTTGGACTGTGGGAGGAAACCGGAGTGCCCAGAGGAAACTATGGACAACATGCAAACTCAAAATGTAATTACTTGTATTGCTTTGAAATTGCACCTCTTAGTGTGGGAATGTAGGAGTTAAAATGGCACTGCATGATGTCCCAATAACATTTCTTTGTAGTTCCTCTAACTACTTGATAATTCCCAATAAAACATAATAACACATTGGACAGAAATATGGAGCCAATGCTTTTATTTCATTTTCTAACCCCTTTTTTGAACCTTTTCGCACTTTCATGAGGGGTCACAATATTGGCCCTTACTCCTCCTCTCTCATCTGTTTCACACTTCCTTGCCTGACACTCCTTTCTCCCTTCAGATCCCCCTTCACAGAGTCCATCCACTTTCTCTCTGGTCGTCGTCTTCTCCTCTGTCCTGACACCTCCATTTCCATTGTCCCCACGTTGTTTAGACCCGGTTCTCAAGACATGTCCAGACCAGCTTAACCTTCTTTCTTGTATTTTCCTTGAGATATCCCCAACTTTAACTGTACCTCTAAGTCTCTAATCCTGTATCTTAGCTTTGCTGTCCATCTCAAAATTCTCATTTCTGTAGCACCCAGTTTCCTTTCATACACCTTTTTACCTGCCCAGGTTTCTGATGCATACAGCGATGTGGTCTGACCACTGTTCTGTACATGTTACCCTTCTCTCTTAGAGTGTACGTAATCACACTAGGCATGTTAATTTTGTACCATGCCCAAGCGTGACTGTACACCCCCCACTGGCCTGCACTCATACTGTGCTTAATGTTCTGGGCCTAGCCACGCTTTTGTCATGACCATGCTGTAACATGGGGGCAATGCTTCCATAACAATAATTTTGTCAAGCTCTTATTAAAACATTGGATCTGGCTGTTCTGCCCCTTCTATCATCAAAGCTTAGTAGTAAGCAAAGATGAAAACAAAAGGAAACATTTGTTGAACAACACAAGAGAAAATTTTACAAACTTAGATATATTTAAACTAAACATTTACCCACTGTTACTCACAACAACAAAAACAAAATAAAGTTCCCTTTAACTGTCCCTCAACCAAATGCCCATCCCATAACATAGACACTTCCCTCAAACACCCTAAATCCCCACTTTTCGTTAGAAAGGATGGCCAGTCCCAACAAACCCCACATATATATACAGTACATAAATATACAGAAAACATTCAATATGAGTTGAAGAAACAAAAGATGGAGAGGAGAGGCACATATATATCTCTCTATTATATAAAAAAATCCTGTGATGAGACTTTTTGGAAGATTTTTTCAAGTCCCGCGAGTTGACACCTTGGCCATGAAATGTTTTCAAGTCTTGCCCTCCTCTCAACCATATTCAGCCACGCACAAGGTCCTCTCACCTCTCATTCGTGTGAATGCTTTTGACAGACACAGTTCCTGCTCTCTCAGTTCTTATCAATTTTAACATTTTCCTCACTTTAAGTTCCCAATTAAAGAAGACGTTTTATGTCCAAATCTTATTAAAGAATTTCGTCATGAAGGGTTATCAACAGAAAAAATGAGAACACGGGCAATTCTAGCAGCTAGAAACGATGAAGTCAAACAAATTAATGCCAAAAATGTCGATCAGTTACACGGCAAATTGGTTAAATGCGTATCAATAGACTATGCTGAAACAGTTGGTGGTGATCATGTGGAAGATGAAAACATCAACTAACAATATCCCAAAGAATATCTACAATCGTTAACACAGTTCAGTCTTCCACCACACAAATTACTGTAGAAAGAAGGATGTATCCAAGAAAGGTAATGTAGTACATATTCCGCAAATAATATTAGAAAACAAAGGATATCTTGATATGCCATTCATATTAGAACGTTAACCGTTTCCTGTTAGAATAACTTTTGCAAAGACAATTAAAATATCTCAGAGCCAAACATTCGAAAAAGTCGTTTTATTTAATAGAGAGAAAGAAACAAAATTCAATCACGGGCAGTTATACATTACGTTGTCACGATGAAAGTCCAAACACAGAATGTGGTATAGCGTGTCCACAGCTCATGTCAAGAGGCCAGTTTTAAATAAATAATCGCTGCACTCGCGGCTTAGCGAGGGGGTGTGGTGGTGTGTGGCCGAAGCGGTTCTTGGGGAGTTCGTGATGTGGGCGTTTCTCACCTAAGTGCACAGGTGAGAGACGGTCTGCATCCGTAATTGTTCCCAGGAGTTGCTTATTGCCACAACTGCCATGTCTTCTTCATAAATAGTAAAAGTAAAAAAAAAAAGAGGCACAGATCTCAACCTCCAAAATCGGCAATTCCAAAGCCTAGGGGACAGCCTTAAGGATGAAAGAAAACAAAGTATGGTGGCCACCTCACTAACCTTGTCTCTGTGTTCGGGGCGAGACGTTTTAACTTTTTTTTCTTGGCATCGATAGTGTCCATCCTATATCCCTTTCGATCACTTCCTTCTCGCTAATTTTAATTTTGGCACTCCGACCTTTCATGGGCTGTCCAACCGGAACAGTGTTTTTTTGTTGGGCATTCCATATCCCCCCCATGAAGGCAATGCCGTCAATCACTGCCCCGAAACTCCCAATCCTGAACTGCGAAAGGCTTCTCCCCCTGAATCTGAGTGGAAGCTGCTGGCAGTGACAAAAAGCACACAAAAGACAGACAAGATGCGATACAACACACACAGGTAAACATTTCAATTCACTCCTTATGAGGCAGTGCTACAATGTGACTTTGTGTAAAGCCAAAACAAGATCCACACATGGACTGACAACTTGCCTGTCAAAATGATTTTCCTTATTTTGTGTTTGTTTTGGAGTCGTGTAGGGCAGGATAATGCTCTACCCTCTTACAGATTTATTGAGTGTGCCGCTCAGAGTTTTGCTCTTAATCCTGCTACACATACAAGAAGATTTTTACAGAGTTCAATGACGTTAAGGGAGGAATTTGCAGCTTTTCTTGCCAACTACAATTCACATTCCTGTTTAAGGTGAGAATAAAAACTTGCTTTTAACTCAAGAGATATTTAATAAAATGAGAATTGCACTAAGATGCTGCAGATGTTCTATCAGACTGTTGTGGCGAGCGCCCTCTTCTACGCAGTGGTGTGCTGGGGAGGCAGCATAAAGAAGAAAGACGCCTCACGCCTGGACAAACTGGTGAGGAAGGCAGGCTCTATTGTAGGCACGGAGCTGGACAGTTTGACATCCATGGCAGAGCGACGGGCGCTGAGCAGGCTCCTATGTCAATCATGGAGAATCCACTGCATCCACTGAACAGTATCATCTCCAGACAGAGGAGCAGCTTCAGCGACAGATTGCTGTCACTGTCCTGCTCCACTGACAGACTGAGGAGATCATTCCTCTCCCACACTATGTGATTCTTCAATTCCACTCGGGGGGGGTAAACATTAACATTATTCAAAGTTATTGTCTGTCTGTATAACTGCGTTATTATCACTCTTTAATTTAATATTGTTTTTTATTGGTATGCTGCTGCTGGAGTATGTGAAATTCCCCTTGGGATTAATAAAGTATCTATCTATCTATCTATCTATCTATCTATCTATCTATCTATCTATCTATCTATCTATCTATCTATCTATCTATCTATCTATCTATCTATCTATCTATCTATCTATCTATCTATCTATCTATCTATCTATCTATCTATCTATCTATCTGACTTGTCACATCATTGACGTCATGTCTGGTTTCCATGCTCGGGCACATTTAGTGATCACACTGTTTACTGAACTGTGCTCAGGCTCACCTCTTCCAAGCAGGCCAGGGCACGGTACGGTTGGCATGGCATGGAGAGATCACACTAGTTAAACCATCTAGACTTTGCAGGGTTACCTGCAGACAAACGTGCTCGGGCATGGAACAAATTGCCAGTCTGAGTACACCCTTACTGATTCTCCTCTCACATAACACTCCAGATAACATTTATAAGTTTTGCTAACCTGATTGCATTCTGTGGTTTACTTCTAGATCTACTGTAGCTCTCCATCCTCTGTTACTGTTGATCTGAGATATTTTGAACTTTTCCACTCTTTTATGCCTTTCTCCCTGGAGATTAACTTCTTCATTCTTGTTCTTGTCCCTTAAATCCTAGCTAATCTGTTTTGTTCCTACTAATTTTAAGGCCTCCATGTTCCATAGCTCTTCTCCAACTCTGTAAACACCACAACGAACAGTTTCCCAGGTGAGTTTACACCTTTATGAAAATGTCTCAGTTAAGTCATAGTATATAAAATGATTTACGCTCCTTGAGGAAAATATTAAATATAATCATTTCATTGACTTCAAATGCCTAAAGCATCTTGACAGAAATCAATGCATTAAAAGCACCCCACGTCAGCCACTTAGGTGAGAGAAGCCACCATTTCAGTGAACAACCAAAACAGGTTCTAACTAATTCCCAGAAGTGTGAGTTACACATATTTGATTCACACTATAAAATAACACTTGATTATGAGAGTATGAACAGTCAGCACTTACTGTAGAAGTCAACTCTGCACACCAACACAGGGATTGTAACTGACTGGAAGCCATCAAACTGCATAATTACAGCTGCAGACAATGATATGTTACAGAGCTGTGAGAAACTGAAGCACAAGAAGAAGAGCTCATAAAATGGGATAATAAATAAATAAATAAATAAGAGGACAGGACTTGGGGCTGATAAACAATGACCTGACCACATGATATTCATCAGCTTATTGAATAACACATGAAAGTGAATGTTTTCGGAGTCCTACATGACTCCGTTTTACCCTTGATACTCTTTAATGTATAGACCTTAACAAAATGTGTTAAATATCTATACCCTCAGCCAACAAGATATAGCAATAGAAGCTCTTCAAACATGTGGTATAAACATACAGCCTGATGATAATGATAACAAAACAACATTAACAAAGTTAAAAACAAAATAAAATGGAAGGGCTGTATGTGGGAGACAAGCACGTCTCAAAACGATCAGTTCACAACAGTGGTTGGCTCAGATATTCATGTTAGTGACTGCTGGTTGTTCCTTTTGAGTACAATTTTGGAAAGCCCTTAAAGAAACACCATATTTTCTTACATAATATACAATTAAAATGCCTTTGTTTGTACCTTGTCACTCGTAACCAGGCATTACAAGTGCATAAAGCCACTTCTTGGCTCTCATTTTCAGTTCTTGTACTCCTCCCATGACATGACTGCAGATGCACAAGCACTGAGATGGGGCCAAGGACATATGGACAGAAGGAGAGTTGTGTTCTGCAGAGCCTCAGACAGCGCATGCCATTGTACGTATATCTTGGAGCTCCCAATAGTTAAATTCTCAGCCATTCAACATACTAAGATGACCTTTTATATTAAATGGAAAAGAGTATAACAAATTCACTCCTGTGGTCAGTTCTCCAAGCTAAGAGGGCTCACATCCTCTTTTATAGTTCTCTTTCTTTGAAAGGTTATGATAAGATAATCCTTCCCACACCAAGAAAGAGACCACATCTCTGGTGCAGACAGGAAGAAAGAGCAAAGCTTACAGAAAAGAAACTGATTTAGAAGTGCTTAGCAGCCGAGGACATGACATGACAATCCTGAATTCCAGCTGAAATCCTACTTCCACTCCTTGTGTCACTGATAGGTCTTGGGTTGTCATTTACCATTGTCATGGTAAAGCATATTGGTATGATGGCCGCTGCAAGTAGCCTTGTGCTTTGGAGGATGGCCAAAGGTATGAGTGCTAACATGAGAAGAAATGGACCACTGAGGAGAATAGAACCTATCAGTATGAATGTTCCAAAAACAAAGTTTCAAAAGATGCCAAGGAAAAAGAGGCCTTAGGCCCCTGGGCACTAGAAGACAGCAAGCCAAACTTTTGAAAAGGCCAGCATAAGTCCCCAAAGTTGAAAGATGTTAGCAAATATATCCCATCTAGAAGAGTTGAGACAAGCCACCCCAGAGAGGAAGTAGCTATTGAAAGAGCTATTTGGAAGACTCCATGATTAATAAGGGATCAAAGACACACTAGAGTGTAGGTGTGTGTGAAGGGTCTCATTTCATCTTCCAGCCAGGACGCCAGAACTATGATGAAACAAAATTCATAAATTGGTGAAAGTCTACATTAAATAACTTTCTCTTTCTCTGTTTGTGGCTTGGATATGGTGAATTGGACATTTGTTTTTCAACAAATAACCCAAACATGCTTGCTGCAATAAACCAATTAATACAATTAATTCATAACATAAGAATAATAGAAGATGGATATATACTGTAAACTATATATATATACATATATATTGTCGCAGGTGGCTGGGGGGGTGACCCAGCCGGGACGCCCTGGAGGACCAGAAGAGGGCTTATGCCTTCTCCAGACTACGTGGGGGTGACCACCCTGGCGGCTATAGGGACCACGGGTACAGAGCTCGGAAGCTCATCCCTGTAGGGGCCCATGGTCACCACCAGGGGGTGCCCGAATGCCTTGGGAGACCTGGACCTCAGCACTTCCGCCACATCCGGAAGTGCTGGGGGGAAGAGGATCGGGGACACCCGATTTCATTCTCCTCCTTCTTCCTTCCTGCAAGCCAAAGATGTCAAATTAAATGGTGAGTACAGTATGAAATTGTTGTTTCTGGTAGGCTAGGCACTTTTTATAACTTTTTGGTTAGTACATTAGAAAAATTATTGGTGTTTTGGTAAATTATGCACATTATGCAACCCTTTTTTATTATGAAAAGGTTAAGTAAGTGTTGCTGTGGGAGGTTCGGAACGCATTATGGGTATTTACATTATTTCTTATGGGAAAAATAGTCTTGACTTACAACCAACTTGAGTTACAACCAGCCCTCACAAACAAATTGAGTTCGTAAGTCAAGGGTCCACTGTATATATATTGTCAGAAAAACGACCAAAAGACATCGAGAAGGTTTGGGGCAGCCACCCATTTAATCAATTATGGCTGCAAAAGTTATCAAAAAACAGAGACATGCTCATTCAACCGAGTCCAAAACAGAACTGATCTTCAGGTAGCAAGATGGCAGCTTTAAAGGCCAGTAGCAGAAGTGATGTCATCCAGACCAGAACCAGAAGTAACGTCAGTGGCTGCCCCAGAGCCGGGTGGGATTTCCCTAGAATGGTCTGTAAAAGATCAAGAGGGAAAATTAGTGCACTCCACCACCCCCTGGTCTGGCATGGAACTACCTGTATTTAAGCCCTTTAGCTGCCTCCTAAACACACGTGTGTGACTATATATATATATATATATATATATATATATATATATATATATATATATATATATATATATATATATATATTATATATATATATATATATATATATATATATATATATATATATGGTTGAAATAGTTTTACTGTCAAATAAATGCAAAGAGTACGTGACCCGTGAATATATATACAGTAATCCCTCCTCCATCGCGGGGGTTGCGTTCCAGAGCCACCCGCGAAATAGGAAAATCCGCGAAGTAGAAACCATATGTTTATATGGTTATTTTTAGAATGTCATGCTTGGGTCACAGATTTGCGCAGAAACACAGGAGGTTGTAGAGAGACAGGAACGTTATTCAAACACTGCAAACAAACATTTGTCTCTTTTTCAAAAGTTTAAACTGTGCTCCATGACAAGACAGAGATGACAGTTCTGTCTCACAATTAAAAGAATGCAAACATATCTTCCTTTTCAAAGGAGTGCGCGTCAGGAGACAGAGAACAAAGCAAGCAGTCAAAAAAAAATCAATAGGGCTTTTTGGCTTTTAAGTATGCGAAGCACCGCCGGTACAAAGCTGTTGAAGGCGGCAGCTCACACCCCCTCTGTCAGGAGCAGGAAGAGAGAGAGAGAGAGCCACAGAAAAACAAAGTCAAAAATCAATACGTTCCCTTTGAGCTTTTAAGTATGCGAAGCACCGTGCAGCATGTCCTTCAGGAAGCAGCTGCACACAGCCCCCCTGCTCACACCCCCTACGTCAGCGCAAGAGAGAGAGAGAGAGAGAGAGAGAGAGAGAGAAAGTAAGTTGGGTAGCTTCTCAGCCATCTGCCAATAGCGTCCCTTGTATGAAATCAACTGGGCAAACCAACTGAGGAAGCATGTACCAGAAATTAAAAGACCCATTGTCCGCAGAAACCCGCGAAGCAGCGAAAAATCTGCGATATATATTTAAATATGCTTACATATAAAATCCGCGATGGAGTGAAGCCACGAAAGGCGAAGCGCGATATAGCGAGGGATCACTGTATATATATATATATATATATATATATATATATATATATATATATATACACTATATACTGTAAAGTGACAATAGTCGCTATACCAGCGCTCAACTCGACACAAACAGACACAGCAGGCATACTGATAAAAAAAATAAATGGTTTATTTTTCTTTTCTTCGTCTATGGACAACGCCTACCCTGTTCCCACAGGCACAACACAGTCCCAATAAGCACTATCCCAGTCACAATACTTCTCTTTTACTTTTTTCTCCTCCACTCCTCTCTGGCAAGCTTTGTCTCCCTCCTCCTGACTCTGGCTCCTGGAGTGGTGGCTGCTGGTTTCTTTTATTGCCCACCTGGAAGTACTCCATGTGTTTGACAACCTATTTCTAGTTGCACCTCCATATATAAATATATATGTATGTACTGTCATGCATGCACTTCAAAGGGACTCCATCTGGGTTTCCCCAGGTATGTAATATCACCGCAGGCTGGGAGGAGGTGCTGCTGTTAATTCTGACGTCTTCCTTTGCCTCCACATTGCCGAGAAGTCGCCCAGTGACGGCAATTGTGTTGGCCTCTTCCAGTCCCAGAACGATAAAAGTCCAGCAGCCCAGAAGGAGGCTTCATAAATTGACTAGAGAGCCGAAGAGACAAAATTCCTCCAAGCCCTGAACACCTCCTAAAATAAGCCTCAATAGTCAGTAAATTTTTGTTAAAATGGCAGAGGGCAACATTTTAATTTGTATTTGCATCATTGAACGCTTTTGTATTTTCAGATTATAAGTAAATGGGGAAAGCCAGGTTGGTGCCTCAAAATTTATCATGTTTTTTAACCAGTCATTACCTTGGACAACCACAATAGATGGATAACTAGGGGGCTCTGCCCCCTGCTCGCTTCGCTCGCCAACCCCTGGTCCTGGGTAACCCGAAATAGATTTGAAAGAGATTATTTATCTCCGTCAGTTGTGGTCTTTCGTTTTGAACCCGTGCCTGCTTCGCTTCCGCAGTTTCAGACACGCGTTGTAGGCGCCTGCGTTCATTGAACTTATCCAGGTGGGCTCGTGTTTGTATCGTTGAGCTGTATTGTGTTTGAATTTGGTGTAAAGCGTTCAGCGGTTTGTACAATCCCAAGCAGCACATTATTCCTAACTTCACTCCGCAGTAGTGCCACTCACAATATGGCGGTGACGCCTGCGCCTTCATTCCGCAGTAGTGCCACTCACAATATGGCGGTGACGCCTGCGCCTTTCGTACTATCTTTGTGGACCTGTGGGGCCTCCGTAGCCGTTCACGTTTGACTCTGGGGTGCAGCGCAGAATCCTCTTTTTTGTGTGGTTGTGTCGTTAGTGGTAGCTATGGGCGCGTTGTTGCTTCATTTCTCATTCACGTTCGTTGAGCTCTTTCGTTCTTGGGCCATGACTCCTTCGTTCGCGGTGGATACGACTTCGCTTGTGGTTTATGAGACGCGCGCCTGCGCAGTACGTCTCTGCGTCCCATCGCCGTGTCTCTGCGTCCATATCCGGTTTATTCTCAGTTAGTAATATGGATAACACACAACACAAAACATAAATTTATGCTAGCTTAATTAAAAAAATTTTCACCTACTGAAAAAAAAACACATAGCTTATGAATTCTATTTCTCGGCTTGGTTTGATTTTTTTCACTCCTATAGAAAAAGGCACATAACTTATGAATTCTTATCTTTCAATTAATATAAGCTACAAGCATCTGCTCAATGATAGTGTCATTGATTTTCTCACAGCTAGTCTGCACTGGTTTACCTTCCAAACACAACTTGTCTGCATGTGTGTGAGTTTGCGTGTGTGTGAGACAGAGAAAGACAGAGAGGGTGAGAGAGAGAGATGCTGCTCTTTGCTCCATTTAGATTCAGAAACTTATGACAGGTAAAAACTTATTCTTTACAGAAGTTATAACTTTTCAGTTGCAGTGATATCAATAATCAGAATACCTTACCTGTCATTATTCTAACCACTGAGTTCCAATCAATAGTTCTCAGAATCAAAGTAGGTATACTTATGGTTTGGCACTTGTTTGAATGCAGGTGTAGGTGATGCTTTGTTCCAATCCTTTTGAGCTTTCTCTGGCACAAGTGGACGGATGTTCACTGTGCTCTTAATTTCTTTGTTTAGAAACTTTTCTTCTTCTTCTTCTTCTCTTTGGTCAAAGCACCTGGTTGTGAGTGACACTGCAGTTATCTCTGTGGTTTCACGCACTGTGGTCCTGTTTTGTTAGAATATAATTTATTACTGCCCCCCTTTAGCCAAACAAACACATGGCTTTCATGCAGTTTCTCTCTTGCTCATGGAACTTGGTTTACTTTAGCAAGGTTTAAACATGTGGCACCCTCATCTAACTTCAATGTGGCTGGTCTTCCACTCTACTAGTCCAGCACCTGCTTTTTAGCAGAGTTATGTCCAAGCTGAGAGCACTGAGCATAAAGAGTGAGCACAGATCTCGGGTTTCCAATGGATTGTAAAGGGAGGAGTTAATGTTTTACCTTTGGTTTCTTGGGTGCACATAAGTGCGACCCTTTGATTGACAATTTGTGCAACTTTGTGCAAGTTGCCAGTCATTGAATTATAGCTCATTGTTCACAGACCAAGTGTTTAAACCATGTATCATGAATATATTTGTGTATGTCACTTTGCTTGTGATTTATCACTCTTATCACATTCCAAAAAGACCCTGTTTGGAGGTAACTGACACTTGAGCTGAAGTTAAGAGAGTGTGACAGCTATGTGTTAAACAAAGGGCATGTGTGCCAAAGCAAAGTAAAATGGGTGATACCAGTGTGTCCTACAAGATGGAACCTGGAACAATGAATTCCTGTTATGATGCCGAAAAGACGTTTAAAAGCTTCTAAAAAGGTTAAAGTCCTTATGGATATTGGGTGGTGGCAGAAAGAGAGGAGTTGTGAAGGGGAGAGGAGAATGGTTTAGTGAGGAATGCTTGAGAGATGGGCCTATGGGCAAGCCACCCATCCCCATGGACAACAACAGGGAGAATTCTAGAGCTTTATGTTTGATGTGTCATTAATTTGTTAATTTCTTTTTTCCCCTTTCTTCCTTCCAACATTTTTGCCTCGTTTTCACTGCATTGCATAAGAATGGATGACTGGAACTGAAATGCTATGAATATCTAATAAAATCAGGCAGTCCTTTCTGGAAATCTTTTTTCCTTGTCATGAGAGGTCACCTTCACCACCTGAAGTACCCCTGACCAAATGTACATTTAAACAGCCATTTACATAATAAATACTTTTGTGTCTGCAAATAAAAGTCAGTGCATAAGATTACGACTGTGTTTGTTTTTTTTCTGTCTTGAGTAACACGCTCTTATGACCCATTTAAAAATTCTTCACTGGTGAATAAATGCCCCTTTATTCCCTTCAGAAGCTCTGTGTTCTCTCATGTCATTACAAATGATAGAAGTTTTCATTTTGAAATGGCTAGACTCTGTTGAATAATGAAACCACCACAGCCTGTTTCGCTTTCACAGGAGAAGTACGAAGAGATTTATGCACAATTCCACATGGGCGTATGTTTTGGCACAAATGAATGACGTGATCCTCATGTCAAAAACAATGACAACTGTATGTTGAATGCAAAGAGTCTGCCCAGTGTGTGAGGTGTTAGGAGTCCAGAAACCTCTTAATATACTATACAGTATGACATGCAAAGGAGCAAAATCTTAGCTAAAACAGAAGGAGGACATAGACATCCTGCTTGGGTCTGATGTGCACTCTGAAAACACAGCAGGCAGGTAGGACACGCTCCAAGGGTTTTAAATCATGTAGTTTCATATACTCCACAAATGAGAAGCAGACAAACTGAATAACTAAGAAGTGTGGTGATGCCTGCTACTACAAGTTCAAAAAGAAGTGCAGGCCTCTAAAAAAACATAAGCCAGACCAGGCTTCTCTCCAGTCTGTCTCCAAAGATTACCCCTCACCCCATACACAAATACCAGCCTATACAGGCCCAGAAAATGGGGCTAAGGCTTTTAGCAATCAAAATACAAAAATGTCTAGAAACTGAGTATTACAGTGTGAGTGCATGCCAAAGAGTGATGGGGTGTGAGGCCTTGATAAGAATCCTAAACCACACAGGGCCTTCCCTAGGTTGTCTAGAATACAGGTATGCCTCATCCCAGGCAGGATTTTGCCCAGAAAAGGAATTAGGCTTCAACAGTTCAAAACATACCTTTTCTTTCATTTTGCCTATCATGCCTAGTGACTCATAGGGCAGCAGATATATCTTTAAATATCTCACAATATAGTGTCAGAAAAACGACCAAAAGACATCGAGAAGGTTTGGGGCAGCCACCCATTTAATCGATTATGGCTGCAAAAGCTATCAAAAAACAGAGACATGTTCATTCAACCGAGTCCAAAACAGAACTGACTTCCAGGTAGTAAGATGGCAGCTTTAAAGGCCAGTAGCAGAAGTGATGTCATCCCGACCAGAACCAGAAGTGACGTCAGTGGCTGCCCCAGAGCCGGGTGGGATTTCCCTAGAATGGTCTGCAAAAGATCGAGAGGGAAAATTAGTGCACTCCGCCCCCCCCCTGGTCTGGCATGGAACTACCTGTATTTAAGCCCTTTAGCTGTCTCCTAAACACACGTGTTTGACAATAGAAAACACAGAAAAATGGGAGAGGAACTATATATCTTCTGGCTTGAGTAAGAAATCTAATTTAAAATCTTTATACATGAAGTTCTTTATTTGAAGTAAACAAAAGAAAAACAAAAAATATCACAAAGACAAAAAAAGGTTTGCCTAACAAGACAACAAATCTTAATCTTATCCTGATTTGGTGTCTCACACATGGCGAAAATATGTAGAGGCCTCCAACAACCTCCAGAAAAGCAGGCCTAACTGGTCAGCCCAGCTTAGTCCCAACTACAGTATGCTTTATCCTGGCTAGGCTCTAAAATGGGAAGGCTAGTTAATAAAGTTCAAAAAGTACCTATGGTTCCAAAACACCATCACAAGAGTGACGAACCAAGCTAAAACTCTATCTTGTGACCAAAAAGGCAACCAGTAATCTTTGTTAATGAAGGATATTAGGAAACCCAAACACAAACAACTCCAAAAAAGCATGGAGCAAAAACAATTTCAAACAAGAGCAGGAATCCAAATGCAGTATAAAAAGACAAGGCACAACCCAAATAAAGAGTTGGGATACTGGATCTTGATCCCTCTGTATTGTGAAGTAAATATGAACTTGAAAAAAATGGGCATTGCAAAAAACGAGATTCGTTGTTCCATTAACAAGAATGACCTTCAGTTGTAGTCGTGGCCATTATAAGGGTTTGGTCCCAGAAGGGGAGGGGCTTCTTGATGGAGTGGGTGTGCCTTCACAGATCATTGACTCTCAGATCCTTTGGTCTGCATATAAAAGAGGAGAAGAAGTGAATGACAGTGCCCTCTCTCGTACTGGAGGCGTATTACAATTGGTACTCAAGCCCTGAGAATGCCCCTTACTCAAGCAAGTGTGACATCAGAATATCCAAATATCATAAAGAATCAACAAAAAACACAGAAATCAAAATTTTTGTTCTTAGCCAACACTAAAAAACTACTAGGATTAAGTAACATGTAAAAAATATCATTTCTGTGTGGTGGGACAGGGCAGCAGAAGACAAGTAACATGAGAGAACTACTTAATGGATTTAGATCAGGTTTTTTTCTATAATTTGCTTGAACATTCTGGTTCTCTCATCGGGCTAACAATCATAGTTCACTTGCAGGAGTTATATATTTGCAATGATCCAAGACAGAGACTGCGGAGCGAGAGGAGGGGGAAGCGTGACATCAGAAGTAAGGACCCAGGCAGAGCCCACCTTGCTTTCCTGTTTCACTTCTATGCAGGTGGAGCCACGGGGGATGGCTTGTACAATATAAAATTGAAGAACAATTAACAATATCATATTAATAAAAGTCATAATATTACGTAAATATATGACAAAAACAAATACAGAATTATTCAGGTCAGGTCAGGTTGGGGAGCATGCACTGGTGCAGTGCATTGCTGCACCCACCACACAATGAAACAGCTCCAGATCCTGGCTGGCAACCTCCTAGGCAGACACATGGCCCAGTCTCATCCTCCAGAAATTACCATCTATTTGCCATAGCTGGAGTTACGCGGACATCCCCTACAGGCTGGTCGAGCATCTCGGGTACTCAATAATGAGGATCCTGCAAGCCGAATCACCCTCAGGGAATCGTGCCACATGGCCATAGTGCCTTAACTGATGCTTCACAATGTTGGCAATGTGCATCATTCAGAACTCCATGTGCAACTGCTTGTTCCACACAAAGTCAAACTATCAGTACCCAGGTATTCTCTGAAGAGACTCAGAACCGAAGGAGTCCAGTCTTTGTCTCAGGTCTCTGGATAGTGTCCATGTCTCACAACCATATAGCAAACCAGGAAGTACCAGGACTCTAAAGACTCTTCCTCTGCTGTGGGAGTAGTTTTGTAAACTCTGCATTTCAGTGACGCCACTCTCTGAGGTATTCAGACCAGGGACTGTCCAAATCTCTGTAGGTGGGTACACCTTTAATTGGTCTGGTTGTTCGGATGGCTGTCATACTCGGGGAGTAGCTATTTCTGTGGCGGATTGGCTCTTCCCAATGTTGTTCAATGTCACTCCTTTCAATGAGCATATTGAGACTCCAATTAATGCACTCTCTGGGTGCCTTGTCTGTTGTCTCAGTGTATGCTCAGACCGCTGTGAGTGATATCTCGGTGAAAGAAGCATTCGATTTACAACTTTGCTTGGTGGTTGATGGGTACCCATGAGATGACACTGCTCTGGTCAAGGGTGACTTCAATGGAACCACTGACACTGACAGGGCTGGCTATGAGGATTGTGTCGGTCCTCATGGGTCTAGCGACCGTAATGAAAGTGGCTCCATGTTCCTTGACTTTGCAAAAGGTCAGGGGCTGCTGATCGTTGGATCCTGGTTCCAGCACCCTGACCCACATTGCTGGACTTGGTACTCCAATACTGGTGGTGTGGTGAAGGAGATCAATCACATCCTTGTGGGCAGACACTGGAGGCTCCTACAGAAGTGCCCAGTTTGTGAATTCTGATCACAGATTTGTTGTTCTTACTCTGAAACAACAGGTTTGGTCCAGTAGGCTACCACCTACTAGGAGAATGAGGCTGGACCTGGCCAGATTCCAAGATCAGGCTGTTTCTAATGAGATAACACGCAATTTATGTGAGGAACTTACAGATTAATTTGTGACTGCTGATCCTAATATGATGTGGAAGACATTTTGTGACCAACCACTGAAGGTTGCTGAGGGTTGTGTTAGTGTTTGTTGGAGTTCCCAGAAGGAGGTGTTTCATCTCAAAGAATTACTAACAGAATATGAAAACTAAACAGGTGTTTCATCTCAAAGAATTACTAACAGAATATGAAAACTAAACAATCAAGAAATAAATTTAATCCATGGAGCAACCCTGGCTATACCACAACACTCAGTTATAGAAATTACTGCTCCTCCAAGTAGACAGGTGGCCACAACCAAGTGCCGACGCTGTACTTCAGAATCCCACAGCGTTGTCTGGGTCTTGTAGACTTCACAGGCAAAACAAGAGATAGGAAAACCAGAAGGTATTGGGAGAGCTCTAGTATGGCACCTCTATTTAGGAGCAGAGCTGAACTGGAGTAACTCACAGGCATGCATTGATTGAAATATCAGGGGCACAAAGATCAAAGGGACCCTCAGGAAAATTACATTCTGAGTCTTGGAAGCTGAACTCAGTTGCAATGGTGAGGATCTGGACCACCTGAAAGATCAGTTTTTGGGTAATGTTGTCAAACCAGTGGATCTTTCTGGGACATATAAACTTCGGGTACCCAGAACCATGCAGAGCTACTCACACCCCCACCCCATCTGTTTATTGGTACCATCTCAACCAAAAGGCCACATGATTCACCTGTCCTTCTCATTAATCCTGAACAAAACAAAACCCCATCAAGGGGTCTGGAAACTTGTAGTTTCCACATTCTAAAGTGCATCAGGGCTGCTTGTGACCCTGCCAGCGTGTGTGAGGTAAACAAATTATTTTCACACTTGTCACAGATTACAAATTAACCTGAACAAAGATGACACAGAAACATTTGAAGTTGCTTTTCTGAAGGCCATAGAATGACCTAATAACTTGGACGTTGATGTCATTCTGAATAAATTTATGAGGAGAAAAGGAAGACAGAAGGCTATGTGAGACAGGAGAGCTGACATCTTGTTATTGTATATTCCTTCTTTAGTTGCGTTTTCTACTGCATTTAGGCCTATACTAGTTGGTTGATTTAGGATATTAAAAGGAGTTTAAGTTAATGGCTGTAATGTCATTATGTGTACCTCTACAGAATCAAGCACAGCTTGATGTTCAGAGTACAGGTTTGTAAGCCTAAGCAGCTCCAGTGGTGTACACTGTGGGTCCGGAAAATCCAACGCCACATTGTTTATTCATCTTTATTGAGGACCATCTCAGTTTGAGAAAACTAGTTCCTCTGATTTTAGTGACCATGAGGAAGGAAGGCAGCCAAACGATGATTGCATTATTTCAAAATTTCTGCTATTGTAGGGCATCTTATTGAGGGTTTTACTTTATTTGTGTTTCATCATTCATTGTGAAGTAGATAGATAGATAGATATTAATATTAAATTAAAGAGTGATAACAATGCAGGTAAAACAGACAATATCTTTGTATAATGTTAACGTTTACCCCCCTGGGTAGAATTGAAGAGTCGCATAGTTTGGGGGAGGAACGATCTCCTCAGTCTGTCAGTGGAGCAGGACAGTGACAGCAGTCTGTCGCTGAAGCTGCTCCTCTGTCTGGAGATGACACTGTTTAGTGGATGCAGTGGATTCTCCATAATTGATAGGAGCCTGCTCAGTGCCCGTCGCTCTGCCACAGATGTCAAACTGTCCAGCTCCATGCCTACAAAAGAGCCTGCTTTCCTCACCAGTTTGTCCAGGCGTGAGGCGTCTTTCTTCTTTATGCTGCCTCCCCAGCACACCACTGCATAGAAGAGGGCACTCGCCACAACCGTCTGATAGAACATCTGCAGCATCTTATTGCAGATGTTGAAGGACGCCAGTCTTCTAAGAAAGTATAGTCGGCTCTGTCCACTCTTGCACAGAGCATCAGTATTGGCAGTCCAGTCCAATTTATCATCCAGCTGCACTCCCAGGTATTTATAGGTCTGTACCCTCTACACACAGTCACCTCTGATGATCATGGGGTCCATGAGGGGCCAGGGTCTCCTAAAATCCACCACCAGCTCCTTGGTTTTGCTGGTGTTCAGGTGTAGGTGGTTTGAGTCGCACCATTTAACAAAGTCATTGATTAGGTCCCTATACTCCTCCTCCTGCCCACTCCTGATGCAGCCCACGATAGCAGTGTCGTCAGTGAACTTTTGCATGTGGCAGGACTCCGAGTTGTTTTGGAAGTCCGATGTATATAGGCTGAACAGGACCAGAGAAAGTACAGTCCCTTGCGGCGCTCCTGTGTTGCTGACCACAATGTCAAACCTGCAGTTCCTGAGACGCACATACTGAGGTCTGTCTTTGATGATTCATGCCAGGTATGAATCTACTCCCATCTCTGTCAGCTTGTCCCTAAGGAGCAGAGGTTGGATGGTGTTCAAGGCAATGGTAGAGGTGTCAAGGCCTTCATGAAAAGCACTCTAATGACAACATAAATGATAGTTGTGTAGATTATGTGGGTCATTCCATGTCAAATCAACTAATGGCCCACAAACTTCGGACTCAAAAAATTCTGGAAAAACTACCAGGTGTACCCACATTAGTCAGAGAACACCATATAACATTTTTTGATTTAAGATTAATATTTTACAAGATACCGCCAGTTTGCCGCGTGGATTTGATCTTTCATCAAATTTCACCAGTCCATAGCTCAAGAACTAAACCACAACTTTGCACGCTGGTACATTAATTACTATAGTATGTGATGAAATTTAAACTTTTCGTCCCAATGACCCTGCATGGTCAAAGCAGCCCCTTGAAATTGACCAAAATTTAAGTGGAGTTTTTGGCTTAGCTATGTGTAGGCCTCAGAAATGCATATTTGTAACTGACACAGTGTTTTGATTTTTTTCCTTATTCACATAACTATATAGGCTTTCTGAAAAAGCAATAAACACTAAAGTAACTCTATCAGGGTTTGAACAGAAAACCTCGCAAATTCATATAATTTTCAGAGCACCCTAACTGAATGTGGGAATGTGCAGATACTTTTAAAAATATTTTTCATTTATTCTACATTGTCCCTTCTTTCTCAAAACACAAACCTTATGTTTCTTATGCAACTCTTTCATGTTTATTTTCCATCCTAAACAGAGGCTGAATGTGCCACGTGTTAGTAATGGTAATCACTGAGTTTTCAAACAGTAAGTTATTAAAAATATCAAACTTTTTTTCATATCGAATGATGACATACTATCTCAAGTTGCTGAACAGAGAATGTGATTCTTCACTGTTACATCCCTAAAGATGGCAAACTCTGGTGAAGACGGTCAAGTGACTGTCCGAATATTCACAACTGAACCAGAAGCTGAGATCCTGCTCTCTCACCATAACTTTCCTGCTGATCAGATGCGTCCCTCACATTAGACCAGTGTCTCATTGGAGGCCATGTTGGGTACCTGTATGATGAAAAATGTCGGAAGGTGTGATTCGCGACAAGAGTGAAGGGGAATCAGACATCCTGATATGTTTCATGCATTCAGAATATCCTGCACAGCCTTTCCATTGGCAGTACACCTACAACGGTCAGTGGGAGGCTACAGTACCATCTTGATCTCAAAGACAAAGATGCCCTACACTCTGCACTTGATTGAAACAGAAATGAAATGAGTCACGTTCCTGCTGCTGCAATAACAAGATGTTAACATTCCATTATAACTAGTGTTGTATTTAATGATAAATCAAGCAGCTCTTGTTCATGTGTTGTGCTTAATGTGCCTTTGGTGATTTATCTTTTTCCATTAATCCTATACCCAAGATAGTGATGAGGAACTAGATGGTTATCATTACTGACAAATGGTGAATAACGAAAGTTTCACATAAGAAAATTAAGACTTGTTTTTTGAGCAAGAAGGAACCATGTAGGATAAAGGAAAAATAATTTTTAAAATGTTGGACCATTCCCACAGTACATTAAGCTGGTCTGAAAATTAGACCCATAATGATTTTTTCACATATGAGAGGTGTGCTGGTTAAACCCTGATGCAGTTTCTTGTTTGTTTCTAACCTGAAAATCCCTGTGTAGGTATCTAAACACAGAAAAAATTTCAGCAGGTTGTATCAGTTAGAAGTATGCGTTCTGAAAGCCTAAACATGGCAAAGCCAAAGACGCAAAATACTTATTTTCCACCTTTGAAGATCTGCTCTTACCAAGTGGTGTCATCTGGACCAAACATTTTGATTTTGTTATGTACTATATCTACGGTGAACCTGCTAGAAGATTTAGTTCTTGAGATATGGTCTTGTGAAATTGATAAAAAAATAAAGCCAGTTCAAATTTGGCACCCCTCTCCCCTCACAAAATCTCGGAAAGTACTGATCGTACATCAACAGAACTTTACAGGTATCTCCTGGTATTTTTTCAGACTTTTTTGAGACCAAAGTGTGTGGGATTTCTGGAAAATCAGTTGATTTGACATGGAGTGACCCATTTAGTATGTGCTGGTACAACTCAGCTAAAATATTTGATATGCTATAAATACTAATAAACATCAGCATTTGGTTGAATATACACTATGATTCACTGTGTCTGGCTCTGGCTGGTGCTGGTTAGGTGCAGGGACCCTGTGGACTTGGGATCCGCTCCTGCTCACAGGTATGTCAACAGCTGGGCTGACACTCAGTGGCCACTTTATTAGATACACCTGTCCAGTACCAGGTAGGACTGACGCTGCCATTCTTCATTTTACAGCAAGAATCGAGGTTCCTCTAGCCAGACAACTGTTGTGCTTTTATGATCATCTATGACCAGTGACCAAACAGACTGGGATTGTCACATATGAGTGAGTGGTGTGGCATTTTAAATAAATGTTTCTGAAGAGCAGAAAGACAGTCAGGGGTCAACACCCTTGAAAACAGATCAGCAACCAAATAATAGGAATAGAAAAAGACAAAGAAAAAGCAGAAGATCAGAAAACTGTCATGTCTTAAAATAGTTACATTTCTCAGAAAGCTTGTGTCCTTTTTCCAGTGAGTCTTGAGTTGTCAAACATACTTAGTATGGAAGTATTCAGGAACACGTGTGAAGAGTTTTGGTTTCCATCATCTGTCAAGAGGAAGAGTGAAAGCAAGTGGACACACATACAGTAGAGGTTGGTGGAATCCCCTCAGCCCACTGGTCTCTTTCACGGTAAGGATCTAAGCTCTGAGGGGGTTCATTAAGGAAATTCTTAGCTTAACATATACACATTCAGGGGAGCTCTGGCACTTACACTGAGTCTAAGAGTTTCTCTTATTTTTTAGTATTTATGGTGTGTATTTGAGTGGGTTACTGTTATTTGTCCATCCATTATCCAACCCGCTACATCCTAACTACAGCGTCACGGGGGTCTGCTGGAGCAATCCCAGCCAACACAGGGTGAAAGGCACTGTTATTTGTTTAAATATTTAATTATTTACTGAGTTTCTGTGAGTTTCTTCATAAAATCTATCTATCTATCTATCTATCTATCTATCTATCTATCTATCTATCTATCTATCTATCTATCTATCTATCTATCTATCTATCTATCTATCTATCTATCTATCGGCAACAGAGACTTCTTTTAATTTTTAGTTAATATTTCCAACAAGCTCTTTATACCAGGAAATCCAATGGCTGGTCATTCATGTTCATAGTATGTGTATATTTTACCTTGTTAAAAATTGGAACATTAAGGAAAGCAGGAGTTATGTTTTATTTTTACTCTGAGAAAAAAAAAGAACAAGAAGAAATGTTGACATTATTATATCCTGTATAACACCCAGACCATTGAGGAAATGGGTTGTGCTAAGAAGAGTGAGTGTTAGTGTCTTAAAAACGTTATACCAGAAGCAGAAAACAGTCAAAATAAAGTACTGTTATCCTGGCCTTCTGACCACTTCCCTTTCTTTCCCATCACACAGCAGTTTGCCTCATTTGTCCTCATGTCATGGACGTAAGTGTCTTTGAAGAGACCATGAGATGAGGACTTGGAATGACGTCCCTGAACATCACTACTTCTAATCTTTGTGCCTACCACATTATATACCCATCTGGGGGGATCTTATTTTGATAACTATAGTAGTAAAAATATATAAGGAATGAAAATTGCTTCTTTATACCTTTGGACAATCTCTGGGAGCTGTTTAGAATATCTTCCACTGCTCCTCTCAAGAAAATAAAATGTTATATCCAAAGAGGGAGCATCTCGAATAAGGCTGGAAGTTTTACTGGGAAAAATCCACTTGTAAATTAAAATATAAACCTTTAAAACAATCTAAAATGATGAAGGTATAAATAATGAAGTTCATGAAGTGCATCAGTATGCCAGGGTATTCTGGCGCACATCTGTTACTCGAAGGTTGCCTCTTGGCAAGTTGAGCAGCTGTTATCAGTGTGCAGACAGTGAGATGCATGTCGCTGCCTCCCGTGCTGCTCAGTGTGCCTGTACGTTACACACCGGAGTCATCTGTGAAGTCTGCCAAGGATAAGCCAAAGCTTCGAGATCTCTGTGCCTGATAGCAGTAGAGCTGACAACAGCAAGTGACTGGCATGCACCAAAGGTCCTGTGTGCTACAGAATTTATGTCATTCTTCATTTTTAGAGATCAGTGGGGCATGCATATTGTAGTCAATGTGAGCAGAAGAAACAAGAGGGGCAGCTTGTGTAGTTATAGAGCTCGACAACCACTTGTGTAAAAACTAGTAGTGCTCATCATTACAGGTAGTGTTGTTTGTTTTTTAGTTTTTCAATTTAACATTTCCTTTGGGGCATCAGGATGCTTCTGTAACATATAATATACAATGCCTTGAGAAAGTATTCATCCCTCTCAGTGTTTTTCTGGTTTGTCGCATTACAATCTGGAAGTAAAATTTGGACTTAACAATATATTCCAAATTGTTGAAGTGGAATGAAAATAATATATATATATATATATATATATATATATATATATATATATATATATATATATATATATACACAGTATATATATATATGTATATATATATATATATATATATATATATATATATATATATATATATATATATATATATATATATGATGTGGACCACCAGGGCGCGTACAGCTGCCCTAACCCGACACAGACAGGCAGAGACACAAGTGCAGCACACAACACACTTTTATTTCCCTCGCTCCCCACAGCAGCATAATACAAATTGGCACCAAAGCATAGTCCTTTTTCTCTTTTTTTCTTCTTCTTGTTCTCTCTCTTTCTGTCTCTCTCTCTCTTTCTCTTACCACCTCCACTCCTCCACAGGCAAGCTTCATCCCTCTTCCTCCCAACTCTGGCTCCGTGGCTCCTCGGCAATGTGCTGTATCAGAGCGTGCTGCTAACCTCTCTCTCTCTCTATTGTGCCTACGTGACCACATGGTAATACCTGAACTATTCTGAAGCAACGTTTACACTGTTTTGTGTTTTTATTATCTCACACCCTCATACACCTTTAAAATAAGAGCATCCCTTATCTATGATGGAGTGTTTGATCAGAAGAAAATATGAAACTGGTTTTAAATTAAAAGTCATTGAAGTAGCGAAAGAAATTGGTAACTGTGCTGCTGCAACAAAATTTGATGTGTCTGAGTAACTGGTGCGAGATTGGAGGAGGCAAAAAGATGTAAAATAAAATGCAAATGTCGCATTATTGAATGGGCGTATAAATTGGGGTCTGATTTTAAGATCGACTTTTCGGGTTTCAAGACCTGGCTTATACGTGAGTATACACAGTATTGCCAAAAGTGTTGGGACACCCTTCCAAATCATTGAATTCGGGTGTTTCAATCACTTCAATGGCCATTAGGTGTATAAAATCAAGCAACTAGGCATGCAGACTGCTTCTACAAAAATGTGAAAAAATGGGTCGCTCTCACGGAGGACAGTGAATTCAAGTGTGGTACCATGATAGGATGCCACCTGTGCAATAAATCCATTTGTGAAATTTCCTTGCTACTAAATATTCCACGATCAACTGTTAGTGGTATTATAACAAAGTGGAAGCAATTGGGAACAATAGCAACTCAGCCACGAAGTGGTAAGCCACATAAAATCACAGAGCGAGAAAAGTGCATGCTGAGGCGCACAGTCTGCAGAAATCGCCAACTTTCTGCAGAGTCAGTAGCTACAGACCTCCAAACTTTGTGCAGCCTCCAGATTAGCTCAAGAACGGTGCGTAGAGAGCTTCATGGAATGGGTTTCCATGGCCGAGCGGCCTCATCCAAGCCTTACATCCCCAAGTTCAATGCAAAGTGTTTGATGCAGTGGTGCAAAGCACAACATCACTGGACTCTAGAGCATGGGAGACATGTCCTCTGGAGTGATGAATCACGCTTCTCTGTCTGGCAATCCAATGGATGAGTCTGGGTTTGGCAGTTGCAAGGAGAAGGGTACTTACCTTACTGCATTGTGTCAAGTGAAAAGATTGGTGGAGGGGAGATTATGGTGTGGGGTTGTTTTTCAGGGCTTGGGCTTGGCCCCTTAGTTCCAGTGAAAGGAACTTTTAATGCTTCAGCACACAAAGCCATTTTGGAAAAATAAATACTCCCAACTTTGTGGAAACAGTTTGGGGATGGCCCCTTCCTGTTCCAACATTAACAACAGGTGCACTAGAGGAGCACTGAGGGCCTAACATCCTCTAGTGGGCCCTGTGCTCACTGCCCGGCACCATGGAGCTTGATTGGCATTTGCCATACAATACCATAAGTGGCAGCTCCACCACTGGCGCCCTATGCTTTTCACAGATGATAGTAGGTTCACCCTGAGCACATGTGACAGACATGAAAGGGTCTGGAGAAGCCGTGGAGAACGATATGCTGCCTGTAACATCATTCAGCATGAATGGTTTGGTGGTGGGTCAGTGATGGTCTGGGGAGGCATATCCATGGAGGGACACACAGACCTCTACAGGCCAGACAACAGCACCTTGACTGCCATTATGCATCGGGATGAAATCCTTGGACCCATTGTCAGACCCTATGCTGGTTCAGTGGGTCCTGGGATTCCTCCTGGTGCACTACAATGCCCAGCCTCATGTGGCGAGAGTATGCAGACAGTTCCTGGAGGATGAAGGAATTGATACCATTGACCGGCCCCCACGCTCGCCTAACCTAAATCCAATAAAACACCTCTGTGACATTATGTTTCGGTCCATCTGTTGCTGCCAGGTTGCATCTCAAGACTGTCCAGGAGCTCAGTGATGCACTGGTCCAGATCTGGGAGGAGATCCCCCAGGACACCATCCGTTTCAAGATGGTGTCCGAAACAACATAACCCCCGAGATTGTCAGGCATGCATACAAGCAAGTGAGGGCCATACAAACCACTGAGTATGATTTTGAGTTGCTGCAATGATATTTGAGCAAAATGGACTAGCCTGACACATCATTTTTTCAATTTGATTTTCAGGGTGTCTTTGAATTCAGCCCTCTGTAGGTTGATAATTTTCATATCCATCAAACGATGTGGCATCCTTTCGTTCCTAACACATTACCCAGTCCAGGATTTTTTTTCCCCATTGAGATCTGATGTGTTTTCAAAGTGTTCCTTTAATTTTTTTGAGCAGTTTATTTATATATATATATATATATATATATATATATATATATATATATATATATATATATATATATATATACTGTATATGGCTGAAGTATGGAAAGTGTCACTATTCTTTTCAGTATATAGTAAGTGTACTGTCATCCAGATAAATCAGATCCTGATTGCAGAATTTTTTTTTCCCTCTCAGAACAATCTTGTGTGTACTGCCAAGCTGAACAAATGGCAGAAAAATGAAGATAAAGGACCAGGATATGAAGACAAAGAATCCTAGTCAGAATGGGCGAGATTTATTTATAAAGCTTTATTGGTAGACTCATTCTGATTTAGCTTGCCTGTTTCTCTCTTACATTTCAATAAGCTTGACTGGAATTGTATTCTAATTCTATTTTTTTCTGTAACAACTGCAGTACTCCTGACTCTGCCATATTGCATTTTAGGCTGTTAATCTGCTTCTTTACTTGTGGGCACTTCAGCCAATAATGAGAATGGGTAGTTTTAACAGCAGTTCTTTATTTGTTATACAAAGCTTTTTGTGATTGGAGAAGTATATGAATGGATCTATGCACAATAGTGAAATCATCCTTTTCACTTGGTTTAATTGACTTAATTATCCTTTATTGTAAAAACCCACTTCTCATTTTCCCTCATTTTCCCAAAAAGCACTTTTTCAAAGGCAATGCTTTTCTACCTTTAGTGATCCATGGGCTATTGCTTGGTTGTGATATTAGAGGGACTTAACAAACTTAAGATTACCACCAGTCCATGCCGAATTTAGAATAGATTCAGAAATTCCAAGCTTTCCCAAAACTAAGAAGCCTGTGACAACCTGGCTAGGAAAGTTACTGAAAAAACCAAGCTCATATTAAGACCCCCACAGACCCCTGGGTGACTTAGTTCCCTAACAGAGAGTTGATTACACTTTTAACAATGCGGCATGCGGACCCTTGGTAGTTTTATGCTGTGCAGCATTTCTCACTCTTTTATTTGGCATGCACAGGTTGGGGGGTTTCAGAGCCCCCCTTGGTTATTTCAGCACTTGGAGTCTACATCATTTCATCAACTAGGGTTTCCCTTGGTCATTTTGGCATGTGGAGCCTTGATTATTTTATTGGGTGATCTGTGAAACCATCACAAGGTCCTAAGCGTACACCCAGAATGCCCTGTGTGTAGATCCGCACCCTGGAGAAAACCATCCAATGAAAAGGATGCAGCTCCAGCAAAGACAACAAAGTTCTCAGGGTCTATTGTAATAAAAGCTGATCATGTCACATTGCCAGAATCACCATGCCTTTGTCAGTTTTGTATAATGCCTTCAGCACTTACAGTAATTTCCCATTGGAAGCCCTAAAGCAGTGTTTATTTTATCCATAAGCACAATGTTGGGGACATTTGCATAAAAACAGCTCAGCAATTCTCAGAAGTAAAAAAATGATGGAGTGGTTTAATCAGAACTAAATTACATATAAATGAAATGGATTCATGCAAGCATTTCTAAATTCTCCATTTTAAATGTGGGGCACCTTGAAAGCTGAGGTGGCCTACAGACGACTGTTAGCTAGAGACATCTCTTTCCGTTTCCTTGTTAAGTAGTTCTTCATGACTCTGTAACAGAGCTGATCAATCCATTAGGTGACAGAGGTGGTCACCCAAGCACCGTTTATGAAAGTCAAGGCATGCCTGAGGTGCGGCAGTTAAAAATCTTTCAGTTTCATCCACGCTATGTACAGTGAGTGTGTACCATTTTGGTTACTCAAGGGGCATGCACTCCAGACACCTAGGGGTATCCCCCTCTCCTGGGCAATCACCCCCATATCCCCCCCCCCCCCCACCCCCCCAGGGCTCCATATGGGATTTGACTGGTACTGCTTTGTGATGTGCCGATTGTGAAAGGAAACTAAAAACACGACTGCAGTTAAGATGCTGATGGGAGTTTTCCTAATACAATGTTATAAGGCTTTTGTGTTTAATTTTTTCCTAAATATTTTTCATTTTTTATGTTGTTAGATGCTATTTATTTTTAAGTTGAAAAGATTTGATTTGTCTTGATTTAAGATATTGTAAGAGCCAATCTTAGAAAGTTATGGCTTTGAGTTAAACTCATATTAGTGTTTGCTAAATCTGAATAAAATTTAAATTTCTTTCATAGTCATAGACAATGGTATAGCCTTTTTCCCCCTGTAAGTTACTATGCGATAGAACTTTCTTGCTATAACTAAGATACAGTGTGTTCATTGAGTCAGTTGTTGTTTAGGATAAGTCCCATCACACAGGGACTTAAAAGACCCATTTTCAGCTTAGAAATGGGATAGGCATACAGTTTTCTGACCGTCTTGAAATGGTTCCGAAACGTTTTGAAGTGATTGAAGTGAACTTTTCTTAACAAGAACTCTCTTCTTTTTTTTTTTGCTATTTCAATTTTCTCTTTTTGTGTGAACTGTTTTACTTTGAATTTTAACTAAAACTTTTAAAAACAAAGATATTTTGTCTATGGAATCATTTCAGAGTGTCAGGCTTTTGTTGAATCCCAATTTTTAAACTAGAGCTGCTGAACTTTGGTAGTTTTAAGAAAACACAACTACAGAAAATACAGAAAAACTGAAATCTGAATCGCTCAAACTTTTGATGTGTACTGCGTCTCTCCACCCAGTGGCTCAGCCAGCACTAGCCTAGTAAATGTTCATCATGATATCGCTACATAACCTCTTTAAGAGTTTAACTCTCCTACGGCCTCCACAAAACACTTCATTTCTGGTTCTCATTCCAAAATAGAGGAGGTCCTCTGATGGCAACCTTCTCACTATTCAGAATGCTCACTAATCTGCTAACATGGTGCCTCATGGTTAACAGCATTCTCAGTGTGGCAGCAGAAGACACTTGAGTCGTCACAGAAGACACACACATCTCGCTTATTCTTTGTTCTTTTTGTTGCCATCTTCATGCTATTCTTGCCCAAACAAATGTTTTGAATATCTTTTCCCACAACTCTGATTGGTGTCCCACCAGGAAATGATCCTACTTGGTGTCCAGTATTGCTCTAACCATAAATCTGGACTGGACTAAGCTGCTTTGATAATGGTTTGATTTGTTTGCAGAATGGGCTACCAGCTCTTTGTTTTCTTTCTGTTTTTTATGTGGAACTTTACTGTATGCTTTATACGCATGCATGTCCTAGTTAAAATTGTTATGTTTGAAAAGGAAAGACAGTAAATTAAGTTGGACATGATGTTTGTTGCAGAGATAAGAAGATGAATCCATTTGAAGTTTGGCAAGAGAGTTGTCAGGGAAATTGCAAAAGTGTTATACACAGAAGAACATTTTATATTTTAACCAAACCATGGACCGGAATTGAAAATCAAAATAAACCATTTTTTAATTGATCTGTCATAAGATCCTTCTTTTAAGGGGTCTTAAATTTCAGACATCATTTTTTATATCAAGGCTTGCGTGAGTGTAATTTACCGCCAAGACATGAGGGGGCACTGTGTAATAATGTTTTCTCTTCTCCTTCCCCTCCTGCAGGTAGGAAGATTGACACCCCTCCAACTGTGACATCACTTCCGGGGTCAGACCACCTGGACCCGCCTCTTCCTCCCAAAATCCATTTGAAGAGGAAATAATGCCATCTTTTTCAAAGATGCCTCAACTTTGCACTATACCACACATTTTGTGTACTGTATATACTTGCGTATAAGTCAGTTCTTGAAACCTGAAAAATTGATCATAATATCAAACCCCGACTTATATGCTCGTTCAAAAATGCGACACTTACATTTGTTTTTACATCTTCTTCTTTCCTCCAATCTCGCATCAGTTTCTCAGACACATCGAATTTTGTTGCAGCAGCGCAGTTACCAATTTCCTTTGCCTCTTCAACGACTTTTAATTTAAAACCAGCTTCATATTTTCTTCTGATCAAATCGTAGATAAGGGATGCTCTTACGATAAAGGTGTATGAGGCTGTGAGATACAAAAACACACAAAACAGTGCAAACGTTGCTTCGGAATAGTTTGGGTATTACTGTGTGGTCATGTAGATACATTGCAAAGAAAAGAAAGGCAGTGTGCTCCGTGGTTACTCTCTCAGGTGGGCATTAGCATATCATAATCTCTTGGACCAATAGCGTGAGTTTTTCTACATTCGACTTATATAACGACATTATAAAATACCGGAAATAATACAGTAAAATCAAGCCCCGACTTATCTGCGGGAGAACTTAAATGTGAGTAAATATAGTAACTTAAATATACGGGGTTTGCTTACGGGTGCCCCAGACTCTTTATACTGTAGTTTTGTCTCTTTACAATGGTTATCATAATGTCATGAGTCCGTTGTGATTTGATGTAAGATATCACATCCAAATGCACACATTTTAGGAACAAGGTCTGGGAGATGAGAACTGAAAATCAATACAAAAGTGAAGTCTTTAAGTCATTATGGAAATCTGAATATCAAAATGCAGTATGTCAGTAAAATCTCAAAGTCAAAACAACCCAAAGCCAAAATAACTAACTAAAAATCATTTTCTTATTTAGCTAATGAATGCCACAAACTTTGCCTGTTTTTTATCCTCAGTATTGGACTCTGAATTGTGAATTTCCCCTTGGGATTAATAAAGTATCTATCTATCTATCTATCTATCTATCTATCTATCTATCTATCTATCTATCTATCTATCTATCTATCTATCTATCTATCTATCTATCTATCTGATTAAATTCCCACCTGAAGACGATGTTACTAGGATGCAGTTTCCAGAGGTCACATGGTAGAAAGAGAGCTCCATTGTCAACAACAAAACATTCAAAACAGCAGTGGACAAAAAAAAAAAAACAAAATGGTATTGCATAAAACAAAAAAATACAATGTGAAAAAGCATTCACTACACCAATATAAAACCAAAAGCACAGAATAAGAATAGAATTGAATTCAGAATCTCCAAAACCATTACAAATTCAGAAAGCCAAAAAATAAATACAAAATTGAACAAGAAGTAAATTTATAACAGGTGATGGAAATGAGGCACCAGCACGCCCCAAACCCCAACACGATGACACAATACAGTCCCGGGTTCAAATCAAAGGATATTTATTCAACAAAATACCTCTCAAAAGTTGACAAAAGCATAAGCACAAAACACAGTTTTTTTCTCTCCTATCAATACTTCACAATTCCTCTCTTCTCACCGCCACACTGCCCACATGCAGGTGAGTGTTGCCTTCCTTCCTCCCAGCTCCAGCTGGATAAAGGAGTGCAGTCCCTTTTATTGTGGACCCAGGAGTACTTCCAGTGCCTGGGTTACTTCCCATTGGAAGCACTTCCGGGTCATTAGGAAGTCCAACATAGCAGGGAGCACATCTCCCTGCAGCGCCCTCATGTGGCGCCTACGGACCCCATCTCCCAGCATGCCCTATTGGTTTCCGACTCAGTACTGCCATCTAGCATCCCGGGGGAGTAAAGAGTTCCCAGCGACATCTACTTCTGGTGGGCTTTCTGTCCACCCATTCTGGCCATTTCTTCTGGGTCTGGCATCTTTCTCCGCACTGGCCGGGATGCTTGTCTGCCTGCTAGGAGCCTTCCATCTGGGTAAGGAACCATCCCCTCTTCCGGTCAGGATGCCCTTCCAACCCATGTGGCATTTTCACATGATAACTTGGCCACTTAACACACAACTGTTATGATGCTGTTTCTAATTTATTTTTTGCTAACCTTTGAGGTGAGCATTTTTCTGACTTTCTACCACCCATTTGAGTCTTGAAGATAATGTTCCTTGCATCTGTTTTTCACTTTCATGTGTTTTCATGTGTTTGCTCCATTTCATTGTTATAGTGATTCATTTATTTGTTCTCCCAGTAATGACTCAGAATCTCACAGTGTATGACATCATCAGGGAGACAGGATATAAGGTAATCCCCGATGACCTTTCATTATCCAATTAAGCTGATACAAAACCCTTCATGTGTTTTTCAAAAACAAATCTTTTCTATTTTTTGCTTTCTAGGTGGAAGAATTTTCGCCTGTCTTTCTCATTTAGATTTTTACCTCTCATTTTGATGCTCTTGTTTGTAGTAGTAGGGTGTTGTGCTGTGTTATCCATTATGGATGCAATGAGAGGTCAAGCAAAATGACACCATTTATTTGGTAACTGAACAGATTACCATATGCAATATTACAAACTGCCTGAAGAAGGGGCCTGAGCTGCCTCGAAAGCTTGCACATTATAATCTGATCAGTTAGCCAATAAAAGGTGTCATTTTGCTTGACTTCTCAATTCTCTTGTTTGGAATTCCCAGTTACGATCTTTGCCTGCCTCTTGACCACATCTTTTTTCGTTAATTCTTTATGTCTTGGTGCTAGTCTCTAATAGCACAGCAATGACATGGCAGCGCTCATAAAAACATCCATACAAAATGGCAGCACCCATAGAAAACAAAGACTCAAATAGCAACACAAAGATATCACCTTGGTAAAATTTATAAAAAACTATGTAATGTTTAAAAAAGAACCTCAAAAAATCCAACCACCATCTAATACATTCCTAATAGCAATGTTTTATTACATGATACATCCTTCTTCATTTCATTAACTGCTAGGCTCACATCAGATTCAAAACCCTGATCCTGAGTCACTGGGCCTCTGGGAAATTAGTGGTAAATAAATAATTGGATGGCCGACTCGATCTCCATGGGTGTGCGTGCTTGTGCAGTCTGCGGGAGGTTGGTGAGGTAATTGAGGTGAGATGCACCTGCATCTGACAGGGCAGTCTGTCTCAGTTGCTTCACTGGTCTTCTGCAGGGTGCAACTGAGACATATAAGAGAGAGCTGGCATGGGGTAAAAAGGAACAAGATGGAAAAGAAAAAAGTGAAAGAAAAATGTGGCCAGCGTGCGGGTGCTGAAGGAGGTCACTCTGTCTGAGTGATCTGGGACAGGAGAGTGAAGCACTTATCGGTTGGAGTGACTCACTGCATAAGGCCGGAGAGAGGCAATGTGGCCGCAGGGCAATTGGAAAGCTCAGTGAGGCGTCCTGTAGGGGATCCATGAACCGTAGGGGTGAGAGCCTGGCAACTACAGTTGGAGGCTTGGCCCAATACCCTGCCTGACCCACAAAAGGCTGCAGGGGTCCGAGTCTATGAGCAAATGCAGAAGGTGAGCTGAACGGCCAGCTAGTTGTCTCTTCAGCTGGAATGATCCACTTGGGGTTAGCTGAGGAGACATGCGTTTTCAAAGGGATGCACCAGGGACTTGATTTTTAAGAATAGATTCCTGCAGTGTTTTTAACCTCACTGTTAAAGGATTATTCATTTGTTTGATTTTAACCTCCACTGAACACCTTCTTTTTATTGGCTTATTTATTTATTGAAGAGTTTAGAGCACTACACTTATAGAACACTGTTTTGATTTTTGATTGTTTTTAATAAAAGCACTGGAGCATTTTTGCACCAACTCCTTGCTTTGTGTGTTGTGTCGTCATCCACTGGCTCATCCCTCGGGTACATTATCGGTGGTGGCAACCGGTAGTATGGGGGCAACCTATACTGTCACAGGGCCACATTAGATTTGACCATTTAAACCTAGAGATCACCATCACATAGTATTCATCAAGCATGTTGTTGTGGTTAGTCTTTACTGGACATATGATGATATCAAAAATAGTCTTATGCTGCTTCCCAGCCTCAGTATACCAATCCAAAGTGTTAAATTCAACTCCTGTATTCAAAAAGGACTTAACACTCATTTCTTCAGGCTTTATTTCCCCTCTAAGGCCTGACGTCCTGACACGTCTACTATGCTGTGTTAAGTTTCCATTGTAGTTCTGCAACTGGTTGTATGCTTCTGTTGCCTACCCCTTGTGTCCCTTTTATGAGTTAATTGCTTTACCTCACTCTGAGAATTGTTTATTGGTGGGTGTTTTGCTTGTTCTGTCTCTGGCCCTTCTCAATAGCCTAACCCTTTACTTTTGTTAAATTGATATAACTTTGTAATAGTGTTAAAGTCTTCTGGGTATGATATATATATAGCTTTTGCTTTTCAATTTTTAGTTTAGGATTCGTCCTTTAGAACTAGGCTGCATGGAGGATCCTTTGGGTAATTATCTAGCATGTGCTTTGTCTGACTACCAATTATGCTTTGGTACTTTATTTCTAAATGGTTATAAATTAATGTTGTGTTGGTTAGGGATTTATGTTGTTCTTTTTGTCCTCAGTTTTCTGAATTCTGTTGTCCCTTTTAAGCTTTGAATTGTTATTTTTATGGTATGTCTTTCTTTCAGTTGCCTGTTTTCCTTATTAGATTTCTTGTTACTAGTTTAATTGAGTTTTCTTTCTGTAATTTAGCTTTCGATTCTTGTGTTAGGGTCTCTGTTATTTCTGCTAATTTAACCTTAATTAAATATTTATATAGTAATTGTTTCTCTGAAAATGCATTAAGGTGGGAGACCTCCTTAGTGGGATTATTTTGGGTTGTTGGTGCTTCAGCAGAGGTAAAACTGGAACATGGCGATGCTTGCCTGCTTGTATGTACATATTGGAGTGTCTGTGACTCCATTTCTTGTATATACTTCAAGTCATAGCCATACTTAAAAGATTTATTGCAGTTTTTCATGAATTGAATGTTTTTTTTACTAAACATATGTGAATAATTTGCAATAAATTTCCATTGATCAAACCCGTTTAGTCTTGAGCAAAGGAGACTGCATGCAGGTCTTCAAAATTCTCAAAGGAATGCATTTAGTAGATCCAACAGAATTCTTTCAACTTAAAGGTGAAATACATACTCAAGGACAACAGCGGAAATTACGCCAGGAAGCATTTTTTTACACAAAGAATTGTGGGAGTCTTTTAACAAACTTCTGAAGAAACCACTGAGACATGTCGTTGAACATTGAAGACATATCCAATGAGATATTGGGACAGCTTAGCTATTAGCTAAACAAAAGAGTCTGATTGACTGAATGATCTTCTCCTATTTGTTATGTTTCTTATGCTCTTAACATTTGTCAGCTTGCAATGGAGACAACAACACAGACAGCGCCAGCAGCCAGTATTGTGTATTCTCTGCAGTATTTAGCTCTTGTTTCTCTTCCCAGAGGAGTCCGTCCTCACTTCTTCATGAGTTATCACACTAGATTCTAATGGTGTTGTTGTGAGCCTGTTTTATGAGGTAAGGTTTAATTGTGGCATGTTACTTTATTACTATTAACCAATATTTAATACTTTTGTCATATTTTATTGTTTTCTCAGTGATGTTATCACGGTGCCATTTTGGTTTTGTTTGCAATTATTTAAGGGGATACTAGCAATTTCCACAATTATGGATAGAAATAACTAAAACGCTCATTAGCTATTTAGGGAAATTAATTTTAGGATGTCAAGAACTTTACGCTGTGATTTGTTTTGACTGAGATATTCTGCTATGACATACAGGTCTCTGTCATACTGGTATGGACCTTTCATCAGTTTTTCCACCTACTCTTTGTTTTGCTCTCTTGATGCCTTATTTCCCAATCCAAAAAATAAACACAAAACACAAACTCTGATGAGGATTTCAGCCCTAGTTCACAGACTATGATTTCCTCTTCCTGTAAAAAATAATTGTTGGGGACTGTCCTTACATTTTATTTCCTTAATATAATTCAGTGATCACGTCACCAGAATGGTCAGTAACCTAATTTTTTGTTGTTACCTTCCTTGTTTGACTTATCAGCATCCTCCTGTGTTGGGTCTCTACTGAAAAGACAGCAGAATATTCTTTGAGTTATTTAGACTCCTCAGAGCCTTTCCCACTGATTTTCCATTTGCTCCCAGCCTATTTGTCTTACAAGCTGGTACAAACTGTAATGTACATATTATATATTCACCAAATACATTGGATTGTCCCATGGATGACTTGTTCCTGCCTATCTGGTGAGGTAGCCTACCTACTTCAATTCAACTGAAAAGACTTCTTCCATAGTTTCTAACTTACTACATGTCTTTCCCTCTGTCTTTATAGAGCCTACCAATAAGCAGACCTACTCTAACTGGGATCTTGTCTGTTACCCCAAAAACTCCATACATATCCTTGATTATCCTCACATACTTCTTTGGTACTCATTTCTCTTTCATGTCCCTTTAGACCTTTTGACGTAGCACATAAGCCTTCTCCAAATCAATAAAAACCATGTGCAAACCTTTCTATGTTTCTCAATGCTTTTCCACGAACTCTATCTATTCAAAGACTGCATTGGCTGTTCCTCTGTCGAGCAAAAAAAAAAACCCAAACTGCTCCTCCTTTCTAGTGGTCTCTTTCCTTAGCCTTCTCTTTATAATCCTTTCCAAAATTTTCTTTTTGTGTGACATCAGCTTTATCCCTCTATAGTTTTCATAATCTCTCTCTTTTGCTTATAAATTGGTAAAATCATAGCGTTCCTCCACTCCTCTGGTATTCTCTTATGTTCATAGATCTTCTGCTCTAGTTTCCACAACACATCTACTCCCTCTTCCCCTAAATTCTTTCACACTTCAATTGTATTTCATCCTTTCCTGTTACCTTTCCATCCTTCATTGTTTTCAGTACCTCCTTTACTTCCTTCCTTCGTATTATTGGTACTAGCCCGTTTATTTGTGATTCCATCCCCAGATACTACCACTGGATTTTCTTCATTCAACAGTTTTTCAAAGTGCCCCATCCATTTATTCTTGATCCTATCATACTCGCTCAAGACCACAACTTTCTCATCTTTCATAGAGAAAATGGAGTGTTTTATTCCAGTGTGTTGTTTTATGCTTATTTAGATGTAACTTTTGAGTGAATAAACTGTGTGCCCAGAGCTCATTAAGGAAAAGCTGACTTTGTCTGTACTGTGTGATTAAAGTGTTCTGTAACCGGAACAGCAGGCAGGTGTAAATGAGCTCATTAGATCATAAGGAGCCACACAGCCAGATTTATATGAACATGTTTTAAAAAGAGCATTGGAGTCTGGGAGATATGCCAATGTAAAAGTAAATGCAAGTAAAGGTATTAATACAATTAGAATGTATATATTTAAGCTTGTATAATCTAACCAGTGTGTATACACCTTTAAGAAGATGTGAAATGAGAGCTTGGGACTTTAAAACTCCCAGGTTTCATGGCTAGCTAAAAGTAACTGTTGTGATGTGAAATTTTGCATACAAGTTGATAAATATTTTGTATGTCTTTATTTGTAACTTAGTCAAAGCAGTGTAATATTAGTGTTACATTATTGATAAAAACAGCAATGGTTTGATGGTTAAGAATCCCTTCCCCCCTTTTAGGAATGAGTCTTTGTAATTTTACGACAGGGTTGGGGGAAATGCCTCAAACAGGTTTGGCCAATATTTCTCTGCTGGAGTCTCAGTCAATCCCCGCAGGAAAGCCAGGTTGCCTAACTGCCAAGCTTTACCTTAACACATGGTTTTGAGGGTAGGTGTGAAGGTATTCTGCCCCCCATTGGTCTGAAATATGGCTGTTTGGAAATGGCTTGTATCACAAACCTTTAAGTACCATGATGCCCTATTGGCTCTAGGGGTTGGACAGAAAACCTATAAATTTGCTTGCTTTACCCCCCCTCTCTCTTACCAAACTGATGAAAGACTATCTCACACACCATGAACTGAAAAGGACAACACAATGAAGAGCACAGGTCAGCAGCCATGTTGAGGCAGGCATATGGCCTGTTCTGAAGAAAGCTGATCAAAAATGAAGACTTGACTAGAGATTTTAAGTAACCAACAAGTCTGGGTGCCGCCTGAAACTACACATCAACATTTATCAGGTTGTATGGTTGCCAATATTCAAATGTACTTTGTATATTGTTATTATTTATGAATATTATCAGTAATACATTATTTAAAGTGTAACTTAACTCCTGCTTGTCTTTTACTACACCTAATTGCCTGAGGTCACAAATGTAGAAGTAGGAGGTGGGGAGAAGTTATATGGTACAATACCTTATAAACAGTGGTAAGTCTGTGAGATTTGTGGCATTCTGACAAAAGCTACATATTAATAATACAAAAAGGGGAAAGTAGACTAATATATTACTCTACCAAGACAAAACAGTAACTTAACTAACAATCACCCAGATCATGGAAAACTATCAGGTGTTCAATTTTGACTGATGTATCATCTTACATAAAACAGCCAGTAAGTTAGTATAAATTCAATTGATTTTAAAAAGCATTTTGAGTGACATTGCAACTGCCAGCAAGAGAAGACAACTTCGTCAGATTTTACTAACTACGACCATCCCTCAACTCCTAAGCATCATGATCTGGCTTTAGAAAACAAAGACTATAACACCTAAAGCTACAGTCACCACCTGATACAAAGCTTGCTGGGTGACTCTGATTGAATCATTCAGGTTGTATGTTTTTCATATCTAAAATGTATGCCTAGTTTTTCTACAAATAAAAATAAGTAACAATTGAAATAAAGTTTGAGGATTACTTCACTGAAGTTGTCTTGTTGTTTACAGTAATCCCTCCTCGATCGCGGTGGTTGTGTTCCAGAACCCCCCGCGAAAGGTGAAAATCCGCGAAGTAGAAACCATATGTTTATATGGTTATTTTTATATTGTCATGCTTGGGTCACAGATTTGCACAGAAACACAGGAGGTTGTAGAGAGACAGGAACGTTATTCAAACACTGCAAACAAACATTTGTCTCTTTTTCAAAAGTTTAAACGTGCTCCATGACAAGACAGAGATGACAGTTCTGTCTCACAATTAAAAGAATGCAAACATATCTTCCTCTTCAAAGGAGTGCACGTCAGGAGAGAGAGAGAGAAAAGCAAACAATCAAAAACCAATAGGTGCCGTTCGAGCTTTTAAGTATGCGAAGCACCGGGCGGGAAACATGTCACTTGACAAAGCAGCTGCAAGGAAGCCCAGCAAGGAAGGGAGCAATGTGAAGGTAATCTTTTAGCATTTTTAGACGAGCGTACGTATCGTCTGGAGGTGCGAACAGCCCCCCTGCTCACACCCCCTCCGTCAGGAGCAGAGAATGTCAGAGCAATAATGAGAGAGAGAGAAAAGCAAACAATCAAAAATCAATAGGTGCTGTTTGATCTTTTAAGTATGCGAAGCACCGTGCGGGAAGCATATCACTTGACAAAGCAGCCACAAGTAAGCCCAGCAAGGAAGGGAGCAAAGTGAAGGTAATCTATCAGCGTTTTTTGAGGAGCGGCCGTATCCTATAGGGGTGTGAGCAGCCCACGTGCTCACAATATGTTTGAGGAGTTTTATTTAATACGTAATACATGCTGTGATTGGGTAGCTTCTCAGCCATCTGCCAATAGCGTCCCTTGTATGAAATCAACTGAGCAAACCAACTGAGGAAGCATGTACCAGAAATTAAAACACCCATTGTCCACTGAAACCCACAAACCAGCGAAAAATCCGTGATATATATTTAAATATGCTTGCATATAAAATCCATGATAGAGTGAAGCCGCGAAAGTCGAAGCGCGATATAGCAAGGGATTACTGTACTTACATTTAGCAATGACTGGTGAGTTTAATTCATTGACCAATCACCAACATTTAAACCTTTGACAGGTAAAGTGAATAACATCGATTATCTCCTAACAATGGTGCCTTTCAAAAGATTCTTGAAGGTGATTTATTGAAGTAAGAAAAATGGGCAAAGTTTAAGGATCTGAGCGACTTGGCTTGGTTGACAGTTGGGTCAGAGCATCTCCAAAATGACAGGCTTTGTGGGGTGTTTCCAGCATGTAGTGGTTAGTACCTACCAAAACTGGTCTAGGGAAGGAACCACTGAACCGGCAACAAGGCTCAATGCTTCATGTGGGGAGCGAAGGCTTGCCCATCTGGTCCAGTCCCACAGTCCCACACTGTAGCACAGTGTTAAAAAAGCTTAATGCTGAACATGAGAGTAAGGTGTCAGAAGACACAGTGCATCACAGCTTGTGGCTTATGAGGCTCATATAGACTCACCCTGCTCAGAGAGCCCATGCTGGCCCTACGGGTCCCCACAGGGTTGAGCTCCCCAGCTCCATTTCCGTGGCCCTGATGGAATCCAGGAGGGCTGCCCTCTTGCGTCCAGGGAAAAACAGTGCCCCTCCCATGGTCCGACCCTCTTCCAGGCGTCCCGGTGGGGCAAGATCCCTGGTCATCTGCCACACCACCTTGAGTATTTTTTTTTTCTCAATCAAATGGGTGTGGACACAAGTTTTGGTTTTTTTTGTGTTTTTTTGCATGACATCCAACTTTCAAAGGATTTATGGTTTTGCACTGGAACAATGTTTGTGTCTGAAATAAAGGACATTATTTTTTTGATCAGCTGTGAAGTACTAGGAGCCCCATTTCCAAGGTTGTGCCAAGGGTTCAAGGGCACAGGGTTCCACACACCTACTTCAAGACTGTTGCAGACCATGTACACCCCGTTTATGGCAATGCTATTCCCTGACAGTACTGGCCTCTTTCAGAAGGATAATGCATCCTGTCATACTGCAAAAATTGTTCAGAAGTGGTTTGGGGGACATGGCAAAGAGTTCAAAGTGTTGACTTGACCTCCAAATTCCCCAGATCTCAATCCAATGAAGCATTTGTGGGATGTGCTGGAAGAACAAGTGCCATCCATGAAGGCTCGATCTCTAACTTACAGGACTTAAAGGATCTGCTGCCAACATCTTGGTGCTAGATACCACAGGACACCTTCAGAGGTCTTGTGGAGTTCATGGCTTCATGAGCTATTTTGGTGGCACTGAGGGGGAGCTACAAAATATAAGTCAGGTGGATTTAATGTTTTGGCTGATCAGTGCATAATACACTGTGTTCATTTAATTTACATTTTTTCAGGGGTAGCAATTTCAGTGTGGAACTACATCCATAACTCAAAAAGGAAAGTTATTTCCAAAAAGCTGTTGGCTTCCATTAGATTTTGTAGCCCTTTCAACTGCAGCTATCCAGGTACAAAAACCCAGCAGATTAGCCCTTGTGTCTGCTCTTGGCTTTTGCTAAGGTATTCTGAACTGTAGTCCTTTCAGGAGAAGCAATCCAAAGATGATTTGACACGTCCACAAACACCGGCAGGTATTGTTGCTTTGTATCTGAGGTTACCTGTGCCGAGTGAATGTTAGATAAGTAAGTGTCTCAGGATGTACGTGTGAATCAAGGCTAACAATTTAGGCATTCCCGATATTAACTTGTCCACCATTATAAAAAAACCTTAGAGGTTAAAGTACCTTTTGTGGACACTTTTTCACAATAAAACACTGGTGTGTGGCTACTGACCTACACAAAGGTGTCTATGTTCTTCATTTTCCCATTTAGAAAGCTCTAATAACCCAATAGGCTCTCAGTTCTAATCTATCCATTTGAACAAACCAGTTTCCATCTTGGTTGCAATAAACTTGTGTGGAATGTCCAGGAATTAAAATTCTCTGATCTATGGTTATGCTTTTCTCCTGGGAAGAAATGTATCTGTAGCTCTTTAAAAACACATGCTCACTACACTCCTATTCTATACTTTCTATACTGTTTCAAAGAAGAGTGAAGTGATAACAATTCAGTTCTTCTTGTACTATTACTATGTTATTTGGACAATTGATGCACATTGGGAGATAGACTCTGAACATTAAAGATGCTATAAGATGCTATATTTTCAGCCTTTGACAGAGAGGATGACCCACTAATCATGCATGGGAAATCACATGAGCAGCATCTATCCTCAGTGATGCTTTCACCTTTACCTTTGCTCCTCCCTTCTGAAATAGTGATGTGATCTTTCTCTACAGCTGACAGAGCTGAGGAAGACCTGTGAGCTGGAGAAAGGTTTGTCCACAAGCAATAGTCTTCCAGCTTCCGTGATTCACTCTCCAAGTGCAACACCTACTTTGGGCATAAAAAAAGACGACTAGAGGAGACAGAATTTTTTTTTTTGCCCTGGGTTCTGGTTACTGGATTGAGCCCCGTTGAATGACACATTACATAATGAATCCAAGTGCCCGAAGAAAGGTCATATGGACACAAACAGAATGTGCAAACTCTACATAAATAGAATTTAACTAAGATGCCATGAGCTATAAATTGTGCAACCCACCAATAAAAATAAAGGACAAAAATGATGCTTTTATCTCTTTAGTGGATAGTTCTTGAAACTGCTTTATAAGACTGTATCCAATTTGGTAGTTGCTGCTTTGTTAGGTGCCAACTTTCTGTTATTTAAAAGCAGTAAATAAAGTCAACTGATTTCATAGGGGTGAGAAAGGTGATGCAGAGGGCGCACAGAACCCAAAGCTTTCGGTCAGTAATGTTATAATAACAATTAAAAATGATCCAGGGGTGACATAAAACTAATTCTAATTGGTAATGGTGAGTGGAAGAGAAATCTGTTTTAAAATAACTTGCTGAAAGATTATATAATCATGACCCTCTTTTGGCAGCAATGCAAGCAGAATGGCCTCTTCACACACTGGACTTGGAAAAATGTCAACCATCCAGGTTAGTATTTTACATTGTTTCACAAATCATTGTATCCATTCATTCTTCCATTATTGAAACCACATAATTAATTTCAGAGCCACAGAGACAATCTCAAAAGACCACAAGGAACTTGGAAGAAAATCTTAATGACAGCACCAGTGATCAAACGTATTTAGCCCCTGGCATCATTTAAGGCATGGAGAGAGCAGGATCATAGACTGGCATTGTCTGCAGCTAACAGGAGCCACTGAGGTTAGTCATCATTTTCACTTTACTTCTGACACCCAGCAGAAGAGTGTTCAGTAACAATCCAGGGTAACATGTACCGCTTTTTGCTTGTGAAATGTTTAAAAACTCTTTTAATCTTATTATGCTGCTAAAAGTGTGGCCAAAAAAATTGAAGTATAAAGGAACCGTTATGTTTTTGTTTTGGTTGCTTGCTCTTGGGAAGAAAATCTTAACTTAAATGAACAAGAAATACTTTATACCCTGACTTTTAAAAAGTTATATATTTCCTTTTTTCATGATCTTGATGTGGAAATACACTTTGTAATGAAATCTCCCTCTTTGAAATGTTTATGTAAAAATGTCAACCTAAATCAGTTTAAATGTATGAGATTCATGTGCGAGATGTGTGGTACATAACTAATTTAGATGATGTAAGTGTGTTTCTTAAGCAGCTTTCCACTGTTAAGAATATCATATACAGTAATCCCTCCTCCATCGCGGGGGTTGCGTTCCAGAGCCACCCGTGAAATAAGAAAATCCGCGAAGTAGAAACCATATGTTTATATGGTTATTTTTATATTGTCATGCTTGGGTCACAGATTTGCGCAGAAACACAGGAGGTTGTAGAGAGACAGGAATGTTATTCAAACACTGCAAACAAACATTTTGTCTCTTTTTCAAAAGTTTAAACTGTGCTCCATGACAAGACAGAGATGACAGTTCCGTCTCACAATTAAAAGAATGCAAACATATCTTCCTCTTCAAAGGAGTGCGTGTCAGGAGCAGATGTCAGAGAGATAGAGGGGAGCAAACAAATCAATAGGGCTGTTTGGCTTTTAAGTATGCGAAGCACCGCGGCACAAAGCTGTTGAAGGCGGCAGCTCATACCCCCTCCGTCAGGAGCAGGGAGAGAGAGACAGAGTTTGTTTTTCAATCAAAAATCAATACGTGCCCTTCGAGCTTTTAAGTATGCGAAGCACCGCGCAGCATGTTGTTTCAGGAAGCAGCTGCACAAAAGATAGCAACGTGAAGATAATCTTTCAGCATTTTTAGACGAGCGTCCGTATCGTCTAGGTGTGCGAACAGCCCCCCTGCTCAATCCCCCTACGTCAGGATCAGAGAAAGTCAGCGCAAGAGAGAGAGAGAAGTAAGCTGGGTAGCTTCTCAGCCATCTGCCAATAGCGTCCCTTGTATGAAATCAACTGGGCAAACCAACTGAGGAAGCATGTACCAGAAATTAAAAGACCCATTGTCTGCAGAAATCCGCGAACCAGCAAAAAATCCGCGATATATATTTAAATATGCTTACATATAAAATCCGCGATGGAGTGAAGCCGCGAAAGGCAAAGCGCGATATAGCGAGGAATCACTGTAATGCCATTACAAATGTACTTTATGTCAGTCAGTCTCCCTCCTTAAAACCTCTTTCCACAAATCAGATTGATTCTAAGTTAGATCAGTGAGACAAATCTGCTGTAAACACAGATAGATGACTAGGCTGTCCCATTCCCTGTGAGGCATAATGGAGACGTATTACTGTTAGTATAGAGGAGCTCCAGTCGTGTTTCTTGACACACTTCTGCTGAATGATTCATTGGCTGAAAGTCCCCAGTGTTAGTGTATCAGGGAGAGGATGTACAGCATTGTTCATAATGGCATTCAGTTTTCTTTTAATTCTCTCTTTTGTTTCTACCTACAGGGAATCCAAAGTGCATCACATAACTAAACCTGTCCTTTTAATTAGCTTATTGATTCGGTAGACCTCTCTTGAAGTGATGTTACCAGCCCAGCACACTTCAGCGTAGGAAATTGCACCGGCCTTCACAGAGTTATTGACGATATGAAGGATGTCACTTTCTGCATTAAAGGAACGCAGTCTCCTAAGGAAGAAGAGCCTGCTATGCCCTTTTGACAGTCCAACCTGTCATTAATGTGGACCCACAAGTACATGTAGGAGTGGACCGCCTGTACATCCACTCCCTGAATAAATGACTGGACACAGAGGCTCTTTTTTGTGGTGAAAGTCAATAACCACTTCCTTGGTTTTTCTAATGTGAAGATGCAGACATTTCTCTTTGCTCCAAGAAATTCTCCACCTGACTCCTTCAATCTGTCTCATCCCCCTTATCAATACATCCAATAAGTGCAAAATCATTTGAAAATTTCTGCAAGTGACATGACCTGGTGTGATGTTTATAGTCGGAGGTGTATAGAGTGAAGAGAAAAGGAAACAGGACAGTTCTTGTGGTGCTCCAGTGTTGCTTACATTCATATCAGAAACACAGACCTTGAGTCTCACAAGCCGTGGTCTGCCGGACAAATGGTTCATCACCCATGACACCATAGACTCATCCACCTTCATATCTCTGAGTTTACCTCTTAGCAGAGGTGGCTGGATGGCATTGAAGGCACTGGAGAAATCAAAAAACATAACCCTCACGGTGCTGCCAGCTTTGTCCTTGTGAGAATAAGCCTTGTGGAGCTGATCGATAATTGCATCCTTTAATCTAATCTTTGTCCGATAAGCAAACTACAGAGGGTCCAGGTGGTCTACCACAAGAGGACTCATATATTGCAGGACCAGTCTCTCCAAGGTCTTTATGATACGAAAGTGTTACTAGTCTGTAGTCAATAGGTGAAGAGACGCCTGTATTCATTGGAACAGGAGCAATGCAGGATGTTTACCACAGTAGCGGCCCTTTTCACAGCCTAAATGACAGACTGAACTGGTGACAGAGGACACCACAAAGTTTGCCAGCGCAAGCCTTAAGAACTCAAGGACCGACTCCATCCGGTCCTACAGCTTTTCATGTGTGTAGTTTCCTCAGTTGTCTCCTTGCTTGGTCTTCAGTTATGGACAGTCCACACTGATGGTCACAGGTGGAGTTGTCACTGCCCATTTCAGATGATGTGGTAGGAGTTGTTGCTGTAATAGGGATGGTGTGGGGAGACTGGTCATTGGAAGAAGTAATGAGAGGGAAAATCTATTAAAAAATTGGTTCAGGGCATTAGCTTTGTCCACATCCCCTTGTCGAGAGGTTTACTTACCTTGGTGGAAACATTCATGTGACTCTTCCTATGAAGTCAGTAGACAGATTGGGAGAGCATGGGGGTCATGAGGTCACTGGAAAGGGGTATGAAGCACTCTCGATATATTTGCTAAAGGACAAAGGTCCAAGTCTTTAGTGTCCTGGTGCTTCCTGTTTTGCTATATGGTTGCAAGACATGGACGCTATCCAGTGACCTAAGACAAAGACTGGACTCCTTTGGTATTATGTCTCTTTGGAGAATCCTTGGGTACCGCTGATTTGACTTTACGTCGATTGAGCAGATGCTCAAGGAGTCCTGAATGTGGCACATTGTGAGAGAGCATTAGTTACGGCACTACGACCATGTGGCATGATTCCCCGTGTTTGATCCAGCGCACAGGATCCTCATTGTTGAGGACCCAAATGGCTGGACCAGGCCTAGAGGACGCACACGTAACACCTAGCTGCAGCAGATAGATGGTGGGACTGGACTGCATGTCTGCCTGGGGGATTGCCAACAGGGATCCTAAGTTGTTTTGTCATGTGGTAGTCGCAGCAATGCGCTGTATCAGTGCATGCTCCCCAACCTGACCTGACATCCCCTTCTAGCACCTGAGCCCTGAAACAGTCCTTAAAGTTATACTCCACCCAGAAATGATATTTTATTATATGTTACATATCTCATGACGTTTGCTGTAATGGCTGCGAAAACTGTTTAAATTCATGCAGAATGGAGAAAACTAAGCTTCTGTTATAACAGGAGTCTGTTGTGACCAACACTAGACAGCAGCAAACATTATCAAAAAGTCTATGAAGAAATCTCACATTACTTGTGTCACATAATCCACATGTCATGTCATCTATTTGTATGCTCACAACATCCCAAACAGATTTATTTCTAATAAAATATTGTTATAAATAAAACACTTCTGGAGACATGCCTCCCCACCTCATTCATTGGTCAGACATACAGTCAAGTAACAGCTTATTCATTGGCTACCACTGAGCTCCATGTGATATCAGAAAAAGCAGTGCACTGAAAGACATTTAAAAGCAAAGATTAAAAGTTAAAGCAAAGAGAGTGAAAACATTATTAGGAAGAGAATACGCATCATTCTTGTGCATATCTGAGCTGCTTCAACAAGCAGAAGGTCAGTGCAGTTTCACAAAGTGCTGCTAAATATTTCCGGGGTTGTGGCTATGAATGTTGATTCAATAATAGAAGGCAAGTCTTAGTTCAAATGGTTGCTTGTGACTGAATGTGTTCCATTCTTCTGAAAGTGTGGATTATATGTCACAAATAATGTGTGATGACTTCATGGACTTTTTGATATCATTTGCTATTGTACTGTATTGGTCCAATAGATCCCTGTTACATCAGAAGTTTTGTTATCTCCACTATACATAAAAACAGGAGATTAAACATTTTTATTGGCCTTCACTACAAACTACATGGTTTAAGTAACTAGTCTGGGATGAAAACCAGCAGCAATCAATTTTCTCCTGAGCCAAGTCTGAACAATTTGTTGTTAGCAAACATAAAACAGACAGAGACAGTATACATAGAATAAAAATGACTGGAAGATGAATGTAGTCATGGCAAGCCAAGGTAAAAACCAAAAGTCAAACTGATCTGATATCAAAAAATAAAGCAGAACTCAAAGACCAAAAACCAGTGCTAGATTTCCTAAATCAGGAAGACAATATCAAAAAGATTTTAGCTTGCACTCAGCATTAGGAGTTATCTGTATCCTCAGATACCTCAGAAATGCCCATGATGATCTTTATACAATCATGTATGCATTGCACATTCAAGGCTGGATTGTGATGAAAACACCCACCACATTTGCTCTAAAATGTTGATGCCCATAGGTCAGGGGTGCCCAGCTACAATTCTGAAGACCTACCACGACAGCAGGTTTTAATTCTAACCATTTTCTTAATGACTGACCAGTTTTTGCTGCTAATTAACTTCTTTTGCTTTAATTGTAATTACAGTGCATCCGGAAAGTATTCACAGAGCATCACTTTTTCCACATTTTGTTATGTTACAGCCTTATTCCAAAATGGATTAAATTCATTTTTTTCCTCAGAATTCTACACACAACACCCCATAATGAAAATGTGAAAAAGGTTTGCTTGAGATTTTTGCAAATTTCTTAAAAATAAAAAAATTGAGAAAGCACATGTACATAAGTATTCACAGCCTTTGCCATGAAGCTCATAATTGAGCTCAGGTGCATCCTGTTTCCCCTGATTATCCTTGAGATGTTTCTGCAGCTTAATTGGAGTCTACCTGTGGTAAATTCAGTTGATTGGACATTATTTGGAAAGGCACACACCTGTCTATATAAGGTCCCACAGTTGACAGTTCACGTCGGAACACAAACCAAGCATGAAGTCAAAGGAATTGTCTGTAGACCTCCGAGACAGGATTGTCTCGAGGCACATATCTGGGGAAGGTTACAGAAAAATTTCTGCTGCTTTGAAGGTCCCAATGAGCACAGTGGCCTCCATCATCCGTAAGTGGAGGAAGTTCGAAACCACCAGGACTCTTCCTAGAGCTGGCCGGCCATCTAAACGGAGTGATCGGGGGAGAAGGGCCTTAGTCAGGGAGGTGACCAAGAACCCGATGGTCACTCTGTCAGAGCTCCAGAGGTCCTCTGTGGAGAGAGGAGAACCTTCCAGAAGGACAACCATCTCTGCAGCAATCCACCAATCAGGCCTGTATGGTAGAGTGGCCAGACGGAAGCCACTCCTTAGTAAAAGGCACATGGCAGCCCGCCTGGAGTTTGCCAAAAGGCACCTGAAGGACTCTCAGACCATGAGAAAGAAAATTCTCTGGTCTAATGAGACAAAGATTGAACTCTTTGGTGTGAATGCCAGGCGTCACGTTTGGAGGAAACCAGGCACCGCTCATCACCAGGCCAATACCATCCCTACAGTGAAGCATGGTGGTGGCAGCATCATGCTGTGGGGATGTTTTTCAGCGGCAGGGACTGGTAGACTAGTCAGGATCAAGGGAAAGATGACTGCAGCAATGTACAGAGACATCCTGGATGAAAACCTGCTTCAGAGCGCTCTTGACCTCAGACTGGGGCGACGGTTCATCTTTCAGCAGGACAACGACCCTAAGCACACAGCCAAGATATCAAAGGAGTGGCTTCAGGACAACTCTGTGAATGTCCTTGAGTGGCCCAGCCAGAGCCCAGACTTGAATCCGATTGAATATCTCTGGAGAGATCTTAAAATGGCTGTGCACCGACGCTCCCCATCCAACCTGATGGAGCTTGAGAGGTGCTACAAAGAGGAATGGGCGAAACTGGCCAAGGATAGGTGTGCCAAGCTTGTGGCATCATATTCAACAAGATTTGAGGCTGTAATTGCTGCCAAAGGTGCATTGACAAAGTATTGAGCAAAGGCTGTGAATACTTATGTACATTTGATTTCTCCATTTTTTATTTTTAATAAATTTACAAAAACCTCAAGTAAACTTTTTTCACGTTGTCATTATGGGGTGTTGTGTGCAGAATTCTGAGGAAAAAAAATGAATTTAATCCTTTTTGGAATAAGGCTGTAACATAACAAAATGTGGAAAAAGTGATGTGCTGTGAATATTTTCCGGATGCACTGTAACTTGCTATTTAGGACTCAGACCCCTCAATAGTTTCTTTTTTACTCAATTAGTAGCTAATGTAATGGATTGGCTTCCTTTCCTTACCTGGCTGGAAACCCAGGTGGCAAGTGCACAGGGAGAGTGGCAGGGCATTCCCTTCCTTAGCCAGGAGTTTGGCAGAAAATGCCAGTGTGGAAGTGTGTATGCTCGGGTCCCGGCAGGGTTGGACCAAGGAACAATGACTGGCCAGGAGGCCAGTGTGATGGAAGGACAGGCTGAGACAACCTGTTAGGGCTACATGCTCCCCCAACACACTAGGCGGAAGCATCCCTGGCAGCGCTACTAGTATAGTCATGCTGGGAATTGTAGTCCCATGGGGCTGGGTTGTTAGGTTCTGTGGGTGCTACAGGGATCAATGCTCCCTTCTTTGTGGGGCTTCTACGTGACCCAGAAATGCTTCCTATGGGCCCTGGCACCAGAAGTACTCCCAGGTCTCAGATAAAAGAAGCTGCTCTGCCTCATCCAGGAAAGTCAGAGTCGGGTGTGGAGGATGGACAAAGCTTGCCTGGAGGAGTGGAAGAAAAGGGAAAAGAGAGGAGGAGAAGAATACTAGTGTTTATGTCACTATTGAAGTCTTTTGCAAGGTATATATTTATCTTAATAAACCTTATATTTTGAACCCAGGATTTGTGTCTGTGCATTTGTGCCCCTTACTTATTCACGCTAAACAATAATGACATACAAAATGTGCCAATACATAAAATATCTAACAATCAAAAAAGGTGAAGTTTTTAGTAATTTTTATCTGCTCAGGTCCACAAAACATTTTGATGGTGCTCTTAGAAAACAGAAAATCAGCAGTTTTGGAAATGCCAGCTACGGCAGAATGAGAAATTAATTAAATGAAGAAATTAAATAACGGGTTAAATTAACAGCTACAGTTGCCTTCTAATTAAGAAACTGTCTGGAATAAAATTGATTGGCGTTTGAGGCTCCAACTCAGCTTATCAGCTGTTGGCTCACATCTCACATCTCATTTTCGTTTGGGACTCCATTTAAGGAAAAAAGAAACAATTCACATGATCAAGTCTTTAAAAATATGGAAATTAAAAAGAAGGGAAAAGAAGTAGCAGGAATTGGTCAGTGATGAAGAAAGTGTCAGGAAGGAAAGCCTGCAGCCACAGAAGCCCTCCAGGTTCAAAGTTGGACATAGACAAGTAAAGTTGGCATCATAACATAATGCTGAAAGTATTTAAATTTTTCAGTTCATCATTGAACCAAAAATAAATGTTAAATTCAAAATCCCTGGGTTCCGACACCCCCGCGTAAATATAATAATGCAAATGTTCAACATCTCAGGAGAGGAGGTGACCACGACTGAAGACTAATAGCTTAGTTATGGAGCAGGCACTTAATCCACCACCCTCCTCTGTCATCTAATAAGTTAAGTGCATTTTATTTTTCCTAAAGAATTACATTTTATTAAGGTTATTAGAGGAGTTGAAGATGATTCACAGTCATGTTTATTTCTTCATTCCAGATTTTAATGAAGCTTATTGGCCTGCTACATTGACTGGATCAATAGGCAGCACAGCAGGGCAAAATGAACACAACAATTCCTCATCTTGTATCTATAATACGCATAAAACAGAAATGAGCTTGTGCCTCAAATTACCATAATGGCATGCTATCGTCTTCAATATATTTGGCCTGGAAAACAGAGCAGTGTCACGTAGCACCTGAGTTGAGACTGATTTTCAACTGTTCCAGAGCCGGTGACAGCTTAAGGTAATTTAGTGCTTACAGGATTGGCATTAGGAGCTGAAGCAGCCAAGTGAAAGCTTTTTGCAAGCCGAGCTGGAAAGTGAAACCTTGACAGTTCATGGATGTTTTGTCTGCCCGTGCCTTGCTGTCATGTACAGCATCTACTGAGGCTCTAATATTTTATGAGCTCCAGCCTGACAAGTAAAACCTAAATGAAAGGAAAATCTTTTCTGGGGTTCTGAGTTCAAATCAGGGGTTTTATAGTTTACAGTTTTCTTTTGGGCTAGAAGAAAAAGAAAGCATGTATAACACAGAATCTGAAATAGATATGCATCAGAAACGTTTGAGAACACATGGTAGATGTAAGCATCAAACACACTTAATATTGCTGGGTAGAAAAATCTTGTTTTTAATAGTGCATAATGTTCAATGTTCAAAGTTCAAAGTTTATTGTCATGTGCACAGTAAGGAAACATGTTTCCCTGTACACTGAAATACTTTCTTTTCTGTCTACACCAAATGACAAAACCAACGTATAAAGATAAACATAGATAATAAATAGCAAATAGATAATAAGTAACAGAGGCAGCATAAAGTATAAAAACAATAGAAATATAAAGTGTAATATGCAGGTAGGTGTGTGATGGACAAGTCAAATACAGTTATAGTTGTGTGAGGTTGATAGACTGAGGTAAACCACAGTTATAAACTCCAGTCAGTTATTTAGGAGTCTAATGGCCTTGGGAAAGAAAGAGTTTTTTAGCCTGGAAGTCCTGCATTTCATACTTCTATACCTCCTGCCTGAGCCAGTTCTCTGAAATTAGCTAAATCAAAACAATGGTTAAAGATGACATACTGTATAAATAGCTTACCATGAGGAATGTTACACTTAGGTGTCACTGAAAATGTTATGGTTGAGACTAAAATGAGTTCATCAGAACACGGGGACACAGTTGGAAACTTGTTAAGGGTAAATTTCACACAAACATTAGAAAGTTTTTCTTTACACAGAGAACCATAGACACTTGGAATAAGCGACCAAGTAGTGAGGTAGACCTTAGGACTTCAGGGACTTTCAAAACTCGACTTGATGTTATTTAGAAGAATTACAGTTAGGTCCATAAATATATGGACAGAGGCAACTTTTTTCTAATTTTGGTTCTGTACATTACCACAATGAATTTTAAATGAAACAACTCCGATGCAGTTGAAGTGCAGACTTTCAGCTTTAATTCAGTGGGGAGAACAAAACGATTGCATAAAAATGTGAGGCAACTAAAGCATTTTTTTAACACAATCCCTTCATTTCAGGGGCTCAAAAGTAATTGGACAAATTAAATAACTGGAAATAAAATGTTCATTTCTAATGCTTGATTGAAAACCCTTTGCTGGCAATGAAAGCCTGAAGTCTTGAACTCATGGACATCACCAGATGTTGGGTTTCCTCCTTTTTAATTCTCTGCCAGGCCTTTACTGCAGCGGCTTTCAGTTGTTGTTTGTTTGTGGGCCTTTCTGTCTGAAGTTTAGTCTTCAACAAGTGAAATGCATGCTCAATTGGGTTAAGATCAGGTGACTGACTTGGCCATTCAAGAATTTTCCACTTTTTTGCTTTAATATTCTCCTGGGTTGCTTTGCCTGTATGTTTTGGGTCATTGTCCATCTGTATCATGAAACGCCGCCCAATCAATTTGACTGCATTTCGCTGGATTTGAGTAGACAGTATGTCTCTGAACACCTCAGAATTCATTCGGCTGCTTCTGTCCTGTGTCACATCATCAATAAACACTAGTGTCCAAGTGCCACTGGCAGCCATGCATGCCCAAGCCATCATACTGCCTCCACCATGTTTTACAGATGATGTGGTATGCTTTGTATAATGAGTTGTTCCACGCCTTCTCCATACTTTGTTCTTGCCATCATTCTGGTAGAGGTTGATCTTGGTTTCATCTGTCCAAAGAATGTTTTTCCAGAACTATGCTGGCTTTTTTAGATGTTCTTTAGCAAAGTCCAATCTAGCCTTTCTATTCTTGAGGCTTATGAGTGGCTTGCACCTTGCAGTGCACCCTCTGTATTTACTTTCATGCAGTCTTCTCTTTATGGTAGACTTGGATATCGATATGCCTACCCCCTGGAGAGTGTTGTTCACTTGGTTGGATGTTGTGAAGGGGTTTCTCTTCACCATGGAAATGATTCTGCGATCATCCACCACTGTTGTCTTCCGTGGACGTCCAGGTCTTTTTGCGTTGCTGAGTTCACCAGTGCTTGCTTTCTTTCTCAGGATGTACTAAACTGTAGATTTTGCCACTCGTAATATTGTAGCAATTTCTCGGATGGGTTTTTTCTGTTTTCGCAGCTTAAGGATGGCTTCTTTCACCTGCATGGAGACCTCCTTTGACCGCATGTTGTCTGTTCACAGCAAAATCTTCCACATGCAAGCACCACACCTCAAATCAGCTCCAGGCCTTTTATCTGCTTAATTGATAATGACATAACGACGGACTTGCCCACACCTGCCCATGAAATAGCCTTTGAGTCAATTGTCCAATTACTTTTGAGCCCCTGAAATGAAGGGATTGTGTTAAAAAATGCTTTAGTTGCCTCACATTTTTATGCAATCATTTTGTTCACCCCATTGAATTAAATCTGAAAGTCTGCACTTCAACTGCATCTGAGTTGTTTCATTTAAAATTCATTGTGGTAATGTACAGAACCAAAATTAGAAAAAAGTTGTTTCTGTCCAAATATTTATGGACCTAACTGTAAGTGGATAGGACTGGCCAGCTTTGTTGGGCTGAATGGCCTGTTCTCCTCTAGATTGTTCGAATGTTCTTAAAGAATCTGTCATGATGCAAATAAAAAGAAAGCTCAGAAATACAATGAAAAGGATCTACAAACATGTTCTTTAAGGACTCTTTTATCAGGGTCACCAGCCAGTTTTGTAAGAGAGGACAGTTCCTATCACATTAGATCAGGGGTGAGCAATGTCTGTCCTGAAGGACCTCAATGGCTGCAAGTTTTTGTTCCAATCCAGTTGCCAAATTAGAAACCAACATTATTTACAGTATTTTCAGGGCTTGTTAGTGTTTTAACTTTACAATGTTATATATTCATATACTGTAGATTTTTTAGCTTTATATGAGGGGCGTTCAATAATTTATCTACCTCAGTAGAAAAGAAAAGAGTTTTCAAAAAATATTTCTTTTATTTTTCAATATAGTCCCCTGATAGGTCTATACACTTCATCCACTTTTCTTGCAATGACTTTAACCCCTTTGAAAAAAATTCTTCTGTTTGACCTTTAAACCAGGACTTCACAGCTGCCTTGATATCTTCATCACTTGAAAAACGCTGTCCACAGAGAGATTTCTTCAAAACACAGAACAGGAAATAATCTGAGGGAGCCAGGTCAGGGCTGTAGGGAGGATGGTTCAGCTGCTGGAACCCAAGGATAGCAGCCTGTGATTGATGTGACATGTGAACTGTCGCATTGTCATGAAGAAGCAACATGTCTGCTGTTGGTTTTTCCTCATCTTTTCTCTTTGATTGACTCCTGCAAAGCGATCATTGTATTGGCGTAACTCTCCCCAGTTATGGTTGTCTTGTGTGGCATGAACTCCAGAAGCAAAAGTCCTTCAGTATCTTAGAAGACATTTGCTATTGATTGTGCCTGCAGATTTTTCTGTCTTGAACTTTTTTGGGGTGGGAGATGACTTGTGCTTCCACTGCTTTGACTCCATTTTGGACTCAGGATTTCTGTGATATACCCAAGTTTCATCTTCAGACATCAAACAATGAAAAAAAAAATCACAGGACATCCAGTGTGAGGGTCATCTTCAATGGACTCTCTACCCCACTTAAACTGCTTGCTCCATAATTTTACTTTGTTGGATGATGGGGGCAGACTCACCATAAACTGCAGTCATGCATTCATGGATTTCCTTTGGCTTTGTTTCATCTTTTGTGAGAAATTTTATCACTGAACGTTACTCCAAATCTAGCTTTTTCTTGATTGTAATCTGCCTATAAAATGCCTGATTTAGGGGCCTGAGTTGCCTCGAAGGCTTGCATATTGTAATCTGTTCAGTTAGCCAATAAAAGGTGTCATTTTGCTGGACTTCTCATTGCATCCATAATGGCTAACACGGTATAACACCTTACCACTACCTGTATCCGAGCATAAATTACAAATTGGTGATGCTATATTTTGACTGAATGAAGCAGGAATTTATATGTGTTAGGTGGGTAAGAATTCATGTTTCCTTCTATTTTTTTAATTCTTTAATGTTCTGGTTAATCAAACGATTATTTACTAATAAGCACACAAGAGGTAGTTTCTCCTTTCAGAATAATTTTTGCTGATGTCTGCTCTGCTCATCATTAATTGTCTGTACAATTAAGAAAGCAAATTCCACAGAAAAAGTCAGAAAAGGTCATTTCTTAATCCACTTAATCCAGACAAGGGTCACAGGTGGAACTGAAGCCTATCCTAGGTAGCAAAGGGCACAAGGCAGGAACAAATAGATAGGATAGGGCGCCAGTCCATTACAGGATGAATAGACAAACACACACCAAACATACACTAGGGCCAATTTACTGTCACCCATTCGCCTGACCTGCATGGTTTTGGACAATGGGATGAAACCAGAACACACAGAGGAAACCCAGAAGGACACGGAGAAAACATCCAAACTCCATGCATAAACCTTGGTCTCCTTACTGTGAGGCAGAGTGCTACCACTGTGCCACTATACTGCCAACAGAAAAGTGAATTAAAAAAATAACAAAACAAAGTAAGCATTTAAATATATAGAAAGCATACAAATACAGTACATCTACATTTCCCATAAGAGTAATGCTGACACTACTCAGCTTCTGTAAATGCAAAAGAACAGGAAAAAACGGGTCAGCTAATTGAACAGTGAGATCAATTAAAGGTAACAATGACTGATTGATTGAGAAGCTGGTTGGAACAAAAACCTGCGGCTACAGGGGGTCCCAGGACTGAACTGGTGAAACTCTGGCCTAGAAAATGAACTGTAAGTGTGCGGTGCATGGCGTTAATGACGTGATGTTATAAAAGGTCAGCACTGTTGCCCAGTCTCTATCCAAATTACAGATCAATCTATATGTGTTTAGCGTACTGAAACTCTTGTTTTTGATCTCCTGGTTATGAAGTAATAGTCACGTTTCTTCGACTTTGATTTTTGTTTCATGTTTAAAGCTAGATGACAGATCTTTTAACTTTCTAGTTTTGATCTTTTCCTTGACCTTCGGCTATGTCTCTTCTCCTGATTATTATCCCTGCTCACTGCTATATTTTCTCATCTTAGCAGTACACAAGTCTGACCACTCAGTCAAGGGAGATAAAATGTGCTGGATCGCCCAGATGCAGAGCCCGCCTTTTGTTGCCAATACAAAAGTAGATTTCTTCAAAAAGTTTATCCAAAGTTGGAAAAGGTGGCTGGAAATGAACATCCAAAAATTAAACTACTGTGTACTTTAAAATGTCAGGAAATGAAGTGCAGCACTTTGAAATATGACTCTGGGAGCAAAATTCTCGGGGTTATTCTTCATGTACAGAGAGGATAGCCCTTTGCCATAGTAAATACATGGCTGAGTTATAAATCTACATTATTAGAAAAACAAACATAATGCTCACTTGCCACTAACTCCAAATTAATCCTTTAATATTTCTGTATAAAATTAAATTCTTTTAGGAGCTAATGAGCTGTTATTAAGCTCTGTCAAAGTCACCTTTAACATCAGCATTTTAAGGTCAAAGAAACTGCATTTACTCTGTGATAAAAGACATAATCATGTAATTTAAATACAACTGCTTGACACCTCATTACACAATACTTTTAAAACCTGGTATAAATGTTTATCAGAAAGGGTCAATTCAGCTCATTCAAATTAACTTTAGCTCAGAAGCAGCAGACACAGCAGGGTTTACAATAAATCCCAAGTTGTGAGCTTTTCTGTATGCTAAGCCATGACTACTGAGCTCTGCCACTTGGACATTCATTTACTGTACAGATTGGCAAAGGACAGTATGGACTATAGAAGCTACACACAATCCCAGGGGTGACAGGTTAAGGAGCAACCATTAAGTAGCCAGTCAAATCAGATTCAGTCACTTCCGCTACAGTGCAATTCTCAACTGGCAGCATGGCCTGCCTGACGCCCATTACATGTACGCAAATGAAGATTCTGCTGATGTTTATACTTCCAGAATGGTGAAGCTGAATGCATTTTAGACACTGCTTTAACAAGCCTGTTTTGGTGCAGATGTCAAATGTCATTTATTCTGCAACACTTGTGACATGCACCCACTTTTCAAGTACCAGTCAGGCTAACCACAGTCCGTAAGGCACAAAGTCTGCTCTTTTACTTTGGTGTATTACTGATGCACATCCTGATAATAAAAGCAGTGCAACATTTGTACATACACAGTAGGCCGTATATCTCTTGTCAGAGTGCTGCGGAGAAGCTGATATACTTTTTAAGGTGACCTTATTTGGTCTAGTTATCATGTACGTAAGTGGAAATAAGGACAGGCTGTGCTCAAGCAGGTTTTAAACGAAATACCTCAGAAGTCAGATGAGGCAGCAAGTAATGGGTGCAGAAGTCCAGCTAACCATAATGTCTATAGGCAGCAGTATTGGGCAGGAAAAGTTGTAGTAGTACATGTATTGTCATATGTACAACGAAATTTTTACTTGCATGCAACAACACCTCAGTGAACAAGCAATGCCAAATAGTTCATACAGAAAAATAAGTATGTTTATACATTTCTAAATAAACTGTAGGTTTTTGGTTGAACACTAGGCTAATAGCAATTTACAGCCCAAAAAGGAGGTTTCTGTTGTCACACACGTGCGAGTAGGAGGCAGCTAAAGGGCTCGAGTAATTGGAATTCTACACCAGAACAGGGAGTGGTGAGGTGTGCTGACTGTCTCTCTCAGTTCCTTGCAGACCATTCTTGGGGAAATCCCACCGGGTTCCAACGCTTCTGAAGACATCACTTTCGGTTCTGGTGCCTCCGAAGATTTTACTTCCGGCTTGGGGGCTTGTAATAACGTCACTTCCGGTCCCGGTGCCTATGAAGATGTCACTTCCAGTCCCGGTGTGCATGGTGATGGCACTTCCGGTTCCGAAGACGTCACTTCCGGTTTCTGCATCAATGACGTCAATTCCTCCACCGGACTTTAAAGCCGCCATCTTACCTCCTCATATTTAGTTCTGTTTTGGACTCAGTATTGTGAACAACTCTTGAAACATTAACCTTTTGCAGCCAGAGCATATTATATGGGTGGCTGCCCCAAATCTTTACGATGTCTGTTGATTGTTTTTTCTGACACTGTACTATGATACTAACAACAAAAAAGTCTGCTGCAATTATCCAGCTGAAATTTAACTTAGTATGGGGGATCCAAATACTTTGTAGTCTGTTATAATCATGACCACTTCTAGAAGGCCAGGCACTGGGTTCATTACTAAAGAAACATCTACTCATAACCACAACAGAAGAACCAAGAATTCCCAAATGATGCATATGTCAGTAACACAAACAAGCAAATGAGTTTAATGGGGCCTCAATCGTTGGTCTTTGAGATGATAGGTGGTTTGTCTAATGTACTGTAGCTCACAGTAGCTGTATAATGTTGACAGTGGAATGATGTTGGCAACTGTGACCATCGATGAGAACCTGGAAGACTTTGTAAACATCCCAACAAAAGAATCAGTCTGTCATAGTGCCCAGATTTCCACCATGTACAGATACATGGGACAATTAATATATCAACAGAAAAATCCTTAGATGACTTATAGAAGTGGGGGGGGGACTTTATTTATAGCATCCTATACAAGGTTTGACCTTGACAACTCCCCATCACTGACTGCATTTGAACCTCTAAGCCTGAATAGGCACTATCTTTTTCAGCAGGGCCTTGCTGAAACCTTCATGGCTGAAAAGCAACGGATGACAGAAGAAGTTGACAGTTGACAGATACAGTGGTGGAATACAGAAAATAAGTATTTTTGAGTGACATCCCACTATATTAGTTGGCAACAGAGTGGAGAGCTCTATTATCCTTGATGGCAGGTCACATTTGATTTTTGTGTAGGGCAGTTTGATGTAAAACATTACATTAAGATGATCCTGATGCCTACCATATGATCTTTCATGGCAATATAAATCCATATCTGGCTTCTGTCATCTATAAATAGTTATATTGAATAAGCCCTCTCTTTTGTTACCATCTGTAGCCATATCTGTCTTCAGTAGAGCATGGGAGGGATATTCTGGTATATTAACTGCAATCCACTCTCTCTCCAGAGACTTGCCCTCCTGTAGGAACAGTTTACACATTCTTCATTTGATATGTCATATTACCCCATTTGTAAACACAATGCAGTTGCTTAGATCTTACACCACAATGTTTAAACCCATTGATGATGATCCTTATGTAGAGCTCCATAATCCCAGACTCAAGATCCAAAGACAAAGCAGAACCCCATAAACCAGAAAATCAAAAAGGTACTTACCATGACAAATATTAAATCCACAAAATTCAAAAACAGAGAGACCTGAACAAACATGAGCAAATGTCAAGGCCTCGGCCCTAGCCCCGAGGGTTCTACAAGCTTATATATGCCTGGCGTTTCTTACACCTGCCATTTTAGTGGTCCTACCCCCTTAGGCTCAACATAAAGAGAACATATAACAAAGAACTAAAATACATAATTAACATAATACAACAGAACAATAATCATTGATTAACAATACAATAGAAACAGAAAGAAAACAGTAATAAATTACAACAAAATACATCAAGGATAATAAAATAAAGAAACTTGAGCCAACAATTGAACCCTAGGTGCACTGCAATACACTTCAACATGTATTGATGATTTATTCCAGATTTTCAACAACGCTATGTGAAAAATTAATAATAGTAGTAGCAGCAGTTTTGTCACAATTACAGAATACAACAACATGCAATATGTCACCACTCTCCAGCACCATGATAAGCAAGACTGCTTTGAAAAACATCATGTTATTTAATAGAAAATACTGTACAAAGCAGTTTACCTGATGTACTCCTTACCCTGGTTGCCATACCACTTGTATAGTGACACTTACAATTATTATAAACTACATAAAGGGCACCATAAATGTACTTATTAATTTCCACTAATGCCTATGAATTCCTGATTCCCCATTTAATGAAAGAAGGACTTCTAGTAGATTAACTTTACCAATACGCTTATTAATAGCATCAGTTTTTGGGAAAAACTGAGTGTACATACAAGACAATGAAGCTTTTTTTTCATATTGTAACCATAAATATATGTGTCACCATAAATAGTAAATCATTATAAAGAACAAACCTACAATCAGAAAAAAGCTGTCCAACAAAAGTAACCAAAAGTAAGTAATACTATCAGAAGGAAAGCAAGTACTGAGGTCAAAGAACAGGAATACTCTTATGAGGACATAACTGATACGAATAAAAATAAAGAGTGTCAAAATCTTGAAAATTAAACTGTTGGATTAATTAATCATATTACAAATCTTTCAGGCTGTGATGTCCAAGTCAACATCAAAAATACACGCAGAGGGTAAGCATCTGTTTATTTAAATGCAGTTCTTTTACTAGGGTCCTTTTCAGCCAGATCTAATCAAACTAATGCTGATAATATAGATCATATTTGACTCTGGATAGATAGATAGATAGATAGATAGATAGATAGATAGATAGATAGATAGATAGATAGATAGATAGATAGATAGATAGATAGATAGATAGATAGATAGATAGATAGATAGATAGATAGATAGATAGATAGATAGATAGGACTTTATTGATCCCTGCATCAGTCCTAAATTCTCTTAAGTGTGCTAATCCTCAATTGTAAATAAAAAACTGTGGGATTACAAAAAAAAAAGAAGACTTTGCATCATGGAGAGCAATAATAGAATTCCCATCTCACTGTTAATGGGACAGCTTCTAAGCTGCATGTGGACTTCTGTGTAGATGAAGTCAGGCTGAGCTCTTCTCCTAGCTCCTACTCCTACACATACCAGCAGACAGTTAACACTCCCCATGAGGAAATTCAATTATATGAAAAGTGTAAAACAGTAAAAAAAATGTAAAGTGCAACATATTACATAAATGCAAGACCCAAAACTGTACACACAACATATGCATTATATTTACATTTACTAGAATATACAGAAACTGCGTCATGATGGGAGAACTCATGATGCAGTCTTGTTGCTGCGGGTGAAAATTGTTCCAGCAGTGCCTCTAAGAATGTCATGGTGGAATGAACCAATGGGCAAAGATTATCCAAGACAACACACCATAGAAAGAATGGGCAGCAGTCTCTACTCAGTCTCTACTGAGTTTAGGGCAAGTTCTAGGATACATCTGGCATTTCTGATTTGGCATCTCAGGTAAGCACTAACAACCCAGGGATTAGTGAGGGTGCTGTCACTCACAGACTTCTCTTTCCATCTGTAACTCGGAAGGTCCTCAGCCAGATGAAGCCTGTTACCATATACTCTGGGACCTACGTTTGATCTACGTCCATAATGGGCAGAAACCTATATACCCTTTATGTTTCTGTCTGTCTTATTTCAATCTAAAGGCAATGCTATTGTCACACAGAGCTAACATTATGAATACCCTATTATCTTTAACTTATGAGGGGTTAAGCTGAATCTTGAATTATCTATGTTAAGCTACATTATATTCAAGTTCAAAACTTGAATGGAAATTTACCATTAATATTAACTTGAAAGCTTTGCCTCTTACACTTTACGTTGTAACATTTATTTCTTTATTTTGTGTTGTTTATATGGGGTCACCAGTGTGTTACCCCAAATCTTGAACCTGCATCCAACCAGTCTGTTCACAATATTAAAGAACCAGAGACATTTAAAAAAGAAATGCCTTGTCTAGACCTCTTTTTGGGCTGCAGGTCTGTGTAGACCAGTCCAGTCCAGCCGTTAATGGATTCTGAGGGTATTTACTAATTTGTTCTACCTATACCTCCTCTGCAATTATGGTGGCTGGTTTTATGGCTTCCTTAGCATGCCAAAAGTTTTAAGGAAGGTTCTGTATTAATTCTCACCACTTCTGATTTTTGTTTGTTAATCTGCAGTATACCAGAAGAAGAAATACTATTGTCACAGACACTGTTTCCTAAATAATGACAAGAGGAAAATATATATATAAACAGGGTATTTAATTTAAGTAAATAAACAAATAGCCTGTTCAGCGCCTGTAGCTCTGCCACAGATGTCAAACTGTCCAGCTCCGTGCCTACAATAGAGCCTGTCTTCCTCACCAGTTTGTCCAGGCGTGAGGCGTCCTTCTTCTTAATGCTGCCTCCCCAGCACACCACCGCGTAGAAGAGGGCACTCGCCACAACCGTCTGATAGAACATCTGCAGCATCTTATTGCAGATGTTGAAGGACACCAGTCTTCCGAGGATGTACAGCCGGCTCTGTCCTCTCTTGCACAAAGCATCAGTATTGGCAGTCCAGTCCAGTTTCTCATCCAGCTGCACTCCCAGGTATTTATAGGTCTGAAAGGCACTCTGTAAGGCACAGATGAACAGAAGGAGAAAACAAATAACCTGCAGCCTGTCTGGTTCTAGCTATACAGGTATTGTTCCCTGCTCGCAAGTCGGTGGCTGACCCCTTTATCACCAAATTACACCAGCTTTCTCAAACTCCCCTCTGGCAATACACTGATACTTTCTCTGTCTCTCTCACCTTTTCTATCAGTTCTATAGTGAGTAAGCTTATGAGCTCAAGGTCTTTAAATCTCATCTACACTGTACTTTTGACGAAGCCCCCCATTTACATCCAAAGTCAGAGGCAGTCCTACTTCTGTAGTTTACTCACTAGGCTAGAGCTGCCTCCTGTGACTCTGTTGTTTCCCTTTAACAGCCAGGTATCCAAAAAAAAAAGCTCTTTTGCTTTCCACCCTATCAGAAGGACAGTATGGCTCAGTTTTGGGAACAATAGACCAAAGGAATTGACACCTCAGGCAATGCTTTCCTGACCCTGTTCATTTACGTAACAGAAAGTCAGACATAACTGACTTCTAGCTTTTCAAGGCACACATGCAAGGAATACCATATGTCGTACATGGCTGGGGGTCAGACCCGGCTAGGACGCCTGGAAGGACTGGGTTGTGGCATATTTGTCCTCCGGGCCACGAGGGGGCAACCGCCCTGGAGTAGAAGAGGCCCATGGAAGGGGAGCAGGGAGGCTCAAGACCGTTGGAGCCTCTGGTCACCGCCAGGGGGCGCCCCAAGCCTCATGGAGCCCGGGACTTATTCGCTTCCGCCACACCCATGGAGGACGATCCTTCCAGGGTCACCCGGAGTGCTGCCGGGTGCTCTCCTGACTCTTCCGCCACACCAGGAAGTGATGTCAGGCACAGCACCTGGAGCTCATCCAGGTGAGAGAAAAAGGGGCTGCCTCCTTCCAAGCAACGAGCTGGAGTCGGGAGCAGGAGCAGGACGAAGCTCCTCGAGAGAGAGTGCAGGTGGCCCAGGGACAAGGAGAGAGAAGGCCCAGGAGAAGGGAGACTGGGGCTAGAAGAACTGTGTTGTTGTGCGGGACTGAGTAGTGTTGTTGTGTGGAGAAGAAAATAAAAGGTACTTTGATAAAGATTCAGTGTCGGTGCGGTGTCCGGGCAAACGTCACACATACTTAGCATTGTTTTTTTAACAGTGAGAAAGCCATACCATTCTGATCTCTGGAGTAAATAACCTACAAACATTAAACTGTGAGGAGATGAAAAAATGTATTGAAAAAGAAAAAAAATTTTAAATTGTGATCACAACATCATCACTCTCTAGTGCCATGATAAACAAGAATGTATTAAAACAAATCATAATATTCAATAGAATACTGGAAGGTCCCATCTTTGGAGTGTGGCATTTTCTTTTTCATTAGAAATGAATAGTGGACCTTCAAAAGCCAGTTCTCTGATCTTTCAGTATTGTAAATGAAATGCATCCCAGTAATGAGAAATGCAAATTTAATCAAAGTAAAGTAAAGCTTCCCCAAGTTTGGTAATTCAATAAAGTTTTAAAATAATGGGTCCTCAAAACAAAATATTTGATCCAACTCATATACAAGTAATAAAGTGTAACTCTATGCAAACCAGACTTAGTCATTTCAAGAATCTACTGTCATGGTTAGCAAAGCATACAATACAATAAAACAAAGAGGGCAAAATGTGAAATTTAAGAAAAAGCTTTTAAATTAGAAAATTGAATAAATAAACTGCTCAAAAAATTAAAGTAACACTTTGAAAACACATTAGATATCAATGGGAAAAAAAGCATACTGGATATCTATATTGAAATGGACTGGGTAATGTGTTTGGAACGAAAGGATGCCACATCATTTGATGGAAATGAAAATTATCAACCTACAGAGGACTGAATTCAAAGACACCCCGAAAATCAAAGTAAAATAATGATGCGGCAGGCTAGTCCATTTTGCTGAAATTTCATTGCAGCAACTCACAATTGTACTCAGTAGTTTGTATGGCCCTCACGTGCTTGTATGCATGCCTGACAATCTCGGGTCATGCTCCTAATGAGATGACGGATGGTGTCCTGAGGGATCTCCTCCCAGATCTGGACCAGGGCATCACTGAGGTCCTGGACAGTCTGAGGTGAAACCTGGTGGCGTTGGATGGACTGAAACATAATGTCCCAGAGGTGTTCTGTTGGATTTAGGTCAGGCGAGCGTGGGGGCCAGTCAATGGTATCAATTCCTTCATCCTCCAGGAACTGGCTGCATACTCTTGCCACATGAGGCCAGCATTGTCATGCACCAGGAGGAACCCCGGACCAACTGCACCAGCACAGGGTCTGACAATGGGTCCAACGGTTTAATCCCAATACCTAATGGCAGTCAAGGTGCCATTGTCTAGTCTGTAGAGGTCGGTGTGTCCCTCCGTGGATATACCTCCCCAGACCATCACTGACCCACCACCAAACCGTTCATGCTGAATGATGTTACAGGCAGCATAACGTTCTCCACGGCTTCTCTAGACCCTTTCACGTCTGTCACATGTGCTCAGGGTGAACCTACTATCATCTGTGAAAAGCACAGGGCCCCAGTGGTGGACCTGCCAATTCTGGCATTCTATGGCAAATGCTAATCGAGCTCCACGGTGCCGGGTAGTGAGCACAGGGCCCACTAGAGGATGTCGGGCCCTCAGGCCACCCTACTGAAGTCTGTTTCTGTTTGTTTGGTCAGAGACATTCACACCAGTGCCCTGCTGGAGGTCATTTTGTAGGGCTCTGGCAGTGCTCATCCTGTTTCCCAAAGGAGCAGATACCGGTCCTGCTGATGGGTTAAGGACCTTCTACAGCCTTGTCCAGCTCTCCTAAAGTAACTGCCTGTCTCCTGGACTCTCCTCCATGCCCTTGAGACTGTGCTGGGAGACACAGCAAACCTTCTGGCAATGGTATGTATTGATGTGCCACCTCTGTAGGGTCCAGGTATCGCCTCCTGCTACCAGTAGTGACACTGACCATAGCCAAATGCAAAACTTGTGACAAAACAGTCAGAAAAGATAAGGAGGGAAAAATGTCAGTGGCCTCCACCTGTTAAACCATTCCTGTTTTGAGTTTGTCTCATTGTTTCCCGTCTAGTACACCTGTTGTTAATTTGATTAACAACAAAGGAGCTGAAACTGATTAACAACCCCCTCTGCTACTCAACTGACCAGATCAATAGCCCAGAAGTTTCATTGACATGATGCAATACTCTGATTAAAAAGTGTTCCTTTATTGTTTTTGAGCAGTATGTATTTATAAATAAGTATCAAACAAACATAAAGAAGTTGTCGATTAAACAGACTCATCAATCCCTCTAAACCACTATACACATATTCTGGATACTTCATTTCTTTCCTTTCTTATAAAAACAGTGAAGCATAATACAAAAATACCATGTGAACAGAATCCCTTCAGTCTGGTCCTTAATCCAGATGCTTGCACCTTTCCGTCTTGATAAGACTGGGGATAACAAGTAGATCCTACTCAGATAGCCTCAAATGAAGACTCCAAAGACTTGGCTCACTTCCAGTGAATACAGACCTTTGTGAAAATTGTACTGCATACCTTAGTCTATATGGAGTCTTGTTAGAGTGCAGTAAGACAAAGCCTTCACCTCATAACACTGACTGTACGTTTTAAAAGAACATGCTCAGTGGTTCTGTTTATCTATGGCATCAAACAAACAGTGATGGAGGCATCCCTTGTGCTAAACTTCTCTCCATCATAAATGTGCCAGAACCAAGATCTTTATACAAAGGACTGACAGTCAAAGAGAGAACACATAGTAACAAGAAAACAAATCGAAAAAAATCCCTACTGCTTTCCTTTGTTTGAATCTCTTCTGTCCAGTGAGGTGGCTTATCCAGGTAACCACTAACAAAACTGCAAGCACAAACCAACCTATTATATACCTGTCACCAAGATCTCTTTAACACCTCATCTCTGCTAGTCTGACCCTTTGACCAAGCATCTCTTGCTCTTTACTTAGAGTTTCTTCTAGAAGCCCCAGTTCTTCCTGCACCCCTAACCATAAATGCTTATTTAAATAGTTAGACAGAGTGTTCCTGCCTTTGCCTGCTCCATGTAACTGAGCACAGGGCTGCACTTATCTCACAGAACCACCCTTTGCTGCTATGTAGTAATTAGTAAGAATTTCCCAAGAATCTCTTGATTCCCATGACCACCATTCAGTCAGAAGGCTAGACACCACTGGTGTCTTCCCCCTAGGATTCAGTAGAAGAATTGCATGCTGGCCTCAATAGCCCTCTTTTGTGCTGGCACCCAGATCTACTGCCTACACATTCTCTGGGTAGCTGTTTACTCACACTGGTTGGAAACATGCCTTTCCAATCACCAGTATGGGTTTTAATCTCTCAGGCAGGTTTGGCCAGACTCATCCCTTTTCTGCCTTTTTTTGCTCTTATTCTTCTCTGCAAATTTTTGGCAGCCTGCCCCCTGCCACTTTGTAATTAAAGGAAATGTTTCACATAAATGCAAAACTCTCTTCATTATGCTATTATGTGAATATGGGGTGCACAAATCTGAAAAAGAATTCTAGCTAATTAGAATGTATTTGATAATGTGACTATAAAAAACTAATATAAAACTAAATTGGGGGACCCTCAACTGGCTGGTATAGAGCCACCCACATAAAATACTACTTGTAAACCATTTAATGCTTACTTGAAGTATTCATTAATTTAAGACATTGTGGAATATGAAACTGTGTAAGTGTTGTGAACTCAGAGAGGTCCCAAAGCACACAAAGTCCCCAAATTACTCAAAATGCCCACTACTGGGAGACTGTCAAAACCCGACTAGGAAAAAAGGCAAAAACAAAATTAAAAAAATAACAACAGAATAAAAGATGTAGTTTTCAAACTATATTGCTAATTCAGGTCCTGGAGGACCACCGTGGCTGCAGGTTTTCATTCTAACCCTTTTTTTTAATGAGTGCCCTGTCTGTGCTGCTAATTAACTTCTTGTGAATTAATTTTAATTAAATTGTTTTTTTAAGATTTGTTCCCCTGAATTGCTTCATCGTTCCTCTGAATCGCTTCATTTCTTTCCTTAAATGGCACCCAAACAGAAATGAAATGCGAAATGAGGGAGCCAACTGAAGACCAACTAAGTCAAGGTTTCAAACTCCAACCAATTTCACTCCAACCAGCTGCTTAATGAGGTTCCAATTCTTGTTGTTAATTAAACCCGTTCTTTAATTCTGTGGCTTGTTGCTGCTCTCATTGTACAACAGCAGACATTTCTGAAATTATTGATTTTCTCTTTCTAAGAGCTCTGTAAAAATGTTTTGGGGACCTGAGCAGACCAACATTCCTGAGACCTTCATCATTCTTTATTTTCAGATATTGTATGATGGACACCAGTTGTTTTGGCTCATTTTGTATTTCATTATTGTTTGGCTGCTAATTATGGAAAAAGAAACAATTAAAGGGTCAAGAGCAAGTCAATTAAAATGAGTTCAAAAGAAGTTAATTAGCAGCAAAAACAGGACACTCGTTAAGAAAAGGTTTAGAATGAAAACCTGCAGCCATGGTGGTCCTCCAGGACTGGAGTTGGAGATCCCTGTTCTAAAGAAAAAGTAAGCTCTGTGAAGCACAAAAGTCAAAAAGTAGTTGTCTGACAAAGCAAAGGCAATCTAAGGCACACAAGTTCCAATCACAAATATATGGAATGGATGATAAACAGAGCAGAGAGGTGAAAAGTTCAGTAAATCGCAAAATCACAGCAAAATTACAATTGAACACTCATCAACTCCCAAATGCATTCGAATGAGCTACAAGGGACTGTGGGTTGTTCCTGCCTTTATAGGGCTGAGAACATTTCCTTGTAATGAAGGGCAGGTGGGCATGACTCTTGTGGAACCACTCAGAAAACATAAGGAACGTTAATCAGGTATAATGAATACAGAAAATAATTAACAAAATTAACAGTCACAAAAATAAAAGTCTCAAAAATTTTAAAAAAGACAAAACAAAATTTGAACCCCAGCCAGGGAACAAACCCTGGGTGAAATATAACAGTAAGGTATTTATTAAAGGTATTAGTTATCAGTGACATCTTATATGTATGTACACAAATAAAAAGAAGTATCATTTATGTTGGTATGCTCTTTACAAATGAATGCAGTAAAACTGTCTTTCCTTTATTTCTTATAATTCTTTGCTTTCGAATAGAGGTCTCTAAATCTTGACATAACTAAGGACCTCACCATAACTCAGACCTGTCATTCTTAACCTGTACTTCCATTACTGGACTGATAGGAGGCATAGTCTAGTCTGGCAACAGAAAGCATACGCCAGAAACCACGTTTGGACAGAACATCAGTGTACACTCATGCATATATGACTCAAATTAGGTTAATGTAACATCTGCAGGTCATGTCATCAGCCTGCCGAGGAAACTGGAGTGTACATGGGAAAACGAAAGATTCTAAGAAGCAGCTATCTATTACACCACAGTGCTGTCCAGTCATAAGTTAGTGAATTCTTATTTCATATTTTAGCTATAATTCCAATACACATATATTTTCACATTTTATTGTAATGTAGTCTATATCTTGTGTTTTAAATGTATATACTGTATTTTTACCATTGATCAAGAGAAAACTCTACATTTTAGTCATCTTTCAAAATAAATTAAAAATGAAAAACAGAAAATTACCATACTTATGCACCTTATGTTAGCCGTGAATGGTGTTATCTGTGACATTGTGACAGTCAGCTGTTTGAAATTGAGTCATGTGTCAAGTAAACGCTAACATTTGTTTATACCAAAGGAAAGACTTTTCGTGAAGATTTGATTTCAAAAAGCACAAAAAAATAAAATCTTTGGAGAATTAGTTCTAGTTTTCACTAAGCCATCATTTTTTAGCTTGCGTGCAGTTTTTTTTCCTTTGAAAATGTTTGCCGATTTCAAATCTCTGTGTTTCAACTTATTCTTCTATGTGACTACTTTTGTCAGATTACTTTTAAATGTCTGTCACTCAGATTGCAGTCACGTCTCAATTATCTTTTTCTTGTTCGAACAGTCATGGCACAAACTCGCAAGATTGAAATCTCCAAATGTTATGCTAGGAGCATCAAAAAGTTATTGGCTGCACTTTCCCTCATTACTTTTAAGCCCAATTGACATAAAAACAACTGGGTATTTAAAATCACCACCCTCAACCAGCACATTAGCCTTCTATGTCTGCAGTCTTACAATACTCACGTCAGGTCACTAGGCAGACTGTTTGTTGCTATAATGGACTGGTGAGGCTTCATCTGGAGTACTGTGTACTATTTTGGCCTCCAGGCTACAAAAGGGACATAGCAGAGCTAGAAAAGGTCCAGAAAAGAGTGACTAGGCTGAAACCAGGGCTACATTATTGCAATTCATAATGAATTATGAAAAAAGATTATAAGAGTGGGCGGCATGGTGGCACAGTGGTAGCGCTGCTGCCTCGCAGTTAGGAGACCTGGGTTCACTTCCTGGGTCCTCCCTGCGTGGAGTTTGCATGTTCTCCCCGTGTCTGTGTGGGTTTCCTCCAGGCGCTCCGGTTTCCTCCCACAGTCCAAAAACATGCAGGTTAGGTGGATTGGCGATTCTAAATTGGCCCTAGTGTGTGTTTGGTGTATGGGTGTGTTTGTGTGTGTCCTGCGGTGGGTTGGCACACTGCCCGGGATTGGTTCCTGCCTTGTGCCCTGTGTTGGCTGGGATTGGCTCCAGCAGACCCCTGTGACCCTGTGTTCGGATTCAGCGGGTTGGAAAATGGATGGATGGATTATAAGAGCTGAGCCTTTTCAGTTTAGTAAAAGATGATTAAGAGGTGACATGATTGAAGTGTTGAAAATTATGAAGGGAATTAGTCCAGTGGATTGGGACTGTTATTTTAAAATGAGTTCATCAAGAACACGGGGACACAATTAGAAACTTGGTAAGGGTAGATTTTGCACAAACATTAAGACCTTTTTCTTTACACAGAGAACCATAGACACTTGGAATGAGCTATCAAGTAGTGTGGTAGACAGTAAGACGTTAGGAATTTTCAAAACTAGACTTGATGTTTTTTTTAGAAGAATTAAGTGGATAGCACTGGCAAGCTTTGTTGGGCTGAATGGCCTGTTCTTCTCTAGATTGTTCTAATGTTCTAAAGTACTACTTGACAGCTGTACAGTATTGGAGGTGTAATCACTAATTGTAACAGTCATTGCTAAGCAAGGTGTTTTCTCCTAGTTTCATGTTTATTTTAGAACTTGTTGTTTATACTGTACATGTAAGAGTGTCTTAAAAACCTGTATTGAGCCAGATTAAACCAGCTTGCCTGTGTAATATTGAAAAGTATCCGCATATGAACTATGTCTCTCATAATTTTCCACCGCAAATAGCAATATTATATTAGCCTGGAATTTTTTGGATCCTCAACTTGACAAACAATATTAGCAAACAAAAAGATCAACTCCTATACAAGACTAACATCTCAGCTTTTACAAGGCTACTACAGAAAATAGTCCTTTTGTTTTTAAGATGCAACTGTAAGGCTGCATCCATGAAGCAAAGAAAATTAGCACTGATACCAATATCCTGCAAACCAGCTCTGCCGGACAGACCACTGCACTGCATCAGACTGCCCTACACCTATCTCCCCAGATAAGTCGTCTACTCCCAGCCAGGTCAAGGTGAAAGAACATACTGCAACCTAAGGAACTGGTTTTAAGGCACTTTAATGGTCTACCTCACAAAACACTGGTTTCACAATCGTCAGTTCACTTTCAGATTAATCAACTTTTAGTGAAGCCAGACTGTAGGAGAGGGAGAACAGGAAAAGCGAACCCCAGTTTTTGGCTCACATCACTCCAAAATAGAAGCTCTCCTAAGATGTATTGCTTAAGGACCGGACTCCTTAGCTTGACAGACATTATTCTTGTTTTAAGTGACCGCAGATTATGAAGTCCATGTGTTTTTGTCATCATCTTCCTGTAAGATATTTTGCCAAGTCTCAGATTTCTGGATAGTGCAGTACGTTTTGCTGCAGAAGGTCTCTGAATTTGGCAGCATCCATTTAAAGTATACTAACTGGTTTCTTTAAAAAGACACAATGTGAGTGCCTACCTTGTACTTGAGGCTAATGAGATGCAGTCAACTTTAAGCTCCTGTACTCCTGATGTAGATGAAGTACATTATGAAACAAATCAATGAATAAATACAAGATTTAGAACATGGGTGGTTCATACTGTAATTAGCCAATGTCGCCAAAATAATCTATACTATTAAACTAGTATAAACTGAAAACTTTGTTTTGATTATTTCATGTGATATTTACATATTTTTGGGAAGTGAATTCAAAAATGAAAACCTTTCTGCTACATTGTGTAACATTATTTACAAAACACAATTTTCAGCTGTCATTTGTAGTTCTTTTTATTGTTTTCACACTATAATTAATTAAAAATTAATTAATATTTTCTAATAATAAAATCTCTGTATAAATAAAACTTGTTTCCAAAACAGTTACGATGTTGGGTAAAATGTAAATAAAAACAGAATGCGATGATTTCCAAATAATTTAATCCTTTATTTAATTGAAAATTAAATTAACCTGTTCTTCTGTTTATGCTAAACATTTCTGGATTGGCCTGTGGCTAAACTGAAAGAGAGCATTTTGCTGGACCTCACATTAATTAAAAAACTGACTTGAAGTGCATAATTTGATGGTGTGATAAATGACCAAACCTAGAGGCTTGGATATCATTCAAGAAGTAATTTTGAAGTTATTAGGTAACAGTAAACATATGCATTATAAAGAAATATTGAAAAATGTATTAATTTAATTTAAGGTATTGGATTGCAACATGAATCTCAAAAATTCACTTTTTGAGTTTACATTTGGAATTTTTCCCTGAAAATCTTGGAGTGGTGAGTGATGAGCAGGGTGAAAAATTCCATCAGAATATCAAGGACATGGAAGGAAGGTACCGGGGACCTTGGGATGTCAGTAACATGCACTACTGCTGTATGATCCATAGGGATGCACCAGAAAAAGTGGTTAAATGATGGGCCACCAAAAAAAATCTAATAAGTGACAAAAACTAGAGAACTTATATATATATATATATATATATATATATATATATATATATACATCCATTTTCCAACCCGCTGAATCCGAACACAGGGTCACGGGGGTCTGCTGGAGCCAATCCCAGCCAACACAGGGCACAAGGCAGGAACCAATCCCGGGAAGGGTGCCAACCCACCACAGGACACACACAAACACACCCACAACACACTAGGGCCAATTCAGAATTGCCAATCCACCTAACCTGCATGTCTTTGGACTGTGGGAGGAAACTGGAGTGCCCGGAGGAAACCCACGCAGACACGGGGAGAACATGCAAACTCCACGCAGGGAGGACCCGGGAAGCGAACTCAGGTCCCCAGGTCTCCCAACTGCGAGGCAGCAGCGCTACCCACTGCGCCACCGTGCCACCTATATATATATATATATTAAAATATATCCTGGTTGGTTGTTATCCAAGCCAGAAATTTCTATGTGTGTTACGGCTGGGTTGGGGGCAGGGTGGGGTGGGGTTTGGTTTTGGTTGCAGTTTGTTTTAATCAAATTTATTTCATTTTTGGAGCTTCTGTAAAATTTTAATTTCCTCTAGTGGACAAATAAGGTATTATCTACCAATCTATCTACTGTTACATTCTTTACATACTGTAAGTTTAAAAATATTAGGGCTCTTGTTCAGAAAGTGGATGCCACTTGGTTCTTCAACACGGATGCCACTTGGTTGTTTCACAGTAATTAAGATTAGGTATATAAGTAGGTTTTACATTTCTGTTACCATTTTAGCCATAAAATTGTGACTTAACATCAGGAACCTATATTATTAACCTTAAGGTTAGTTTTTGGGCGAGGGGAACGTCATCTCAAGAGCTTTCTGAACAAGACCCAATATTAGGCTGGCTAAATATTGTAATGTTAAATTGATTTAAAACAATCCACCCTAATTAAAGGATAAAGTGTCTCTGTATTTGTGTGTACTGTGCATGTGGTTGCTATATCTCAGTCATTCCAACAGATAGCATACCACAAACATTTGTTGAAATAAAATGCATTGCATTTGTCATTCCAACAGATGCCACATTGCAAACATTAACACTGCTTTTACGAAACCTATACCAAAGGTATATGTATCAGAGACATATATATTACATTTGTCATGCCAACAGACGGTATATCACAAACTAGATAGATAGATAGATAGATAGATAGATAGATAGATAGATAGATAGATAGATAGATAGATAGATACTTTATTAATCCCAGGGGGAAATTCACATATTCCAGCAGCAAAAATATTAAATTAAAGAGTAATAAAAAATGCAGGTAAAAAAAAAACAGACAATAACTTGAATAATGTTCAACATTTACCCCCTCTGGTGGAATTGAAGAGTCGCATAGTTTGGGGGAGGAATGATCTTCTCAGTCTGTCAGTGGAGCAGGACAGTGACAGCAGTCTGTCGCTGAAACTGCTCCTCTGTCTGGAGATGATACTGTTTAATGGATGTAGTGGATTCTCCATAATTGATAGGAGCCTGCTGAGTGCCCGTTGCTCTGCTACGGATGTCAAACCGTCCAGCTCTATGCCAACAATAGAGCCTGCCTTCCTCACCAGTTTGTCCAGGTGTGAGGCATCCTTCTTCTTAATGCTGCCTCCCCAGCACACCACTGCGTAGAAGAGGGCACTCGCCACAACCATCTGATAGAACATCTGCAGCATCTTACAAGTTATTACTACAAATATTTGTGATGTGCCATCTGTTGGAATGACAAGTGCAGTGAATTTTATTACTACATGCATTACAAAATACAATATATGATGCTTTCTGTGGCTTATATGGTGAGTGTCATCACAAAGCAGAACTGCAATAAGAAGTAATTAAGCATTGATTTGAATAAAAGTGCAAAGAATGAATATTACATTGTAATCAACACAAAGCTAATAAGTGCACTGGCATCGTTTTCTTCTGTCCTGTGCTCCCTGCAGCCGAGATGGACTTGTGAACTCTGTGCCCCTAAATTTGATTGGTGCGTTTTATAATGTTACATGATTCACAAAGGCGCTCTCTCTCTCTGAAATTAAGGGGTATAAGTTATACAATGCGAGACGCTTAAAATATGAGGTATGCAACAAAATTAATACGTAACAAATACTTAGACAAAGGCCGTAAAGAGTTCTAAATCTGAAAACAGTTACAACAAAGTATTCAGCTTAAATGCATAGCCACAAACTGGGCACACATCTGAAAAAGTGTGTAGAAAGCTTGTTAAATGTTCCTAAGTATTGCGATAAAAGAAAAGGGCATGGAAAGAGGCGCCCGTACCCTCCAGTGCAGCCTGCTAGCACGAAATTGATGGGGCTAACGCGACAGCCTTGCGAGGGGCAAATCGAAAGCCACGCGGCTAGATGTTAGTGATCCGGCTTGTGAAGGGTTACAACTTTTGGACGCGCCCCACGACTGACGTCACCCAGGCGAAATAGGACGGCGTTTGTAAATGATTTTAGCTGGCGGCCTGTACAGATGCGTGTGTTATAATGAAGCAGCTAGACATTCTGCACTGTTAATACATAAGGCAATAGTAAAGGACTGAAGGGATGTTCTATTCTCTTATTCCTTGAGGTAAACTACAAAGCAGGAAGAGAGCGACTGAAAGTGATCGCAAGCAAGTTACTGGGAACAGTTTAAATGCCTCCGAAGTTGCTTTAGATGGATCGGAGATGCTCAAGGCACCTTCGCTCATTCGCCGCCACTTTTTTGAAAGCTGAAGTTTTTGCAGCCTTGAACAAAACCCACGAGGTGTAGCATCTGTTGTTGCCCCGACGCTTGAATCTGGGGGGTCTGGCGTTACGGCGTCGTGACAGCGCTTTCACTGGCTCCTCAACCTCGAGCGATCCCCTTTGAAGGTTCGCAGGCTGAAAACACGGAGCTCCAGCGAATGAGCTTGTGACAGCTGAGTGCCTTGCCCGGGGAGAAGACTATAGTAGCCCATGCCTTGCTACTTTTGAGTTTCTCCTCCCCCGATTTTAAGAAAGAAGGGAAATGCTTTCGGTGCTCTGGAATTGGTTGAATGGGAGATGTTTCGAGAGGGGGCGTTAAAAACACACCTTCGCTCCGTCCTCCTCGCCGCTGCGTGTCAACGGTTCGCAACCACACAGGAAGGAAGGAAACGCGATCTCTCTGTGAGTTCACCCGCACGGCTGGTTAATGACCCTTCAGGCGGAACAAAGTTAACTTCAGCGGACTACTGCTGGGAAAAACTGAACCTACACTCAAGTGCTGCTTTGTAGTATTCCAGATTGGAGTACTGCATGTCTCCAACTGTAAAGCCAGGAATCAGGAGTACGTCGTTGTTTTAAACGTGCGTTTTTCATGCATTTGTTTACAGCGTTACTAGTTGCTTTTTGATGGTGACCATATGTTGTGATCTGGTGACGCCGCCTTCACAGGGCTCGTGAATGCGTTTACCCGTGTTGCCTCTGGATACGGAGTCGACAATTCAAAGTGGATTAAAAAGTTTGTCTTCCTGCGGAGAGCCGAGGACGCAGAAATGAAGCTAAGCAGACAGTTCACAGTTTTCGGAAGTGCCATCTTTTGTGTGGTGGTCTTCTCATTATATCTCATGCTGGATCACTTGCAACTGGACAGCTCCAAGAACCCTAAGGGGGGAGCTGGTGGAGGCTTCATTCAGAAGGTGAGTTAATTTACTCCAGAGTCCTTTATCGTAACAATTCCATGCACAGGTGAGTTCGAGAAGCAGCCGACTCGTCGCCTTAAGCAAGACGAGCTCAGCGCATCTCACCACCTGTCGGCGAGCGCTCATTCCATAACCAACATGTAGCATGGCTTTAAACCTGAGTTTTTTTTGTTTTTAAATTATTTATATGACGAAACATCGCAGCTGACAATTAACGAAGATTCCAAGAAGAACTACATGAATCGAACCGTTGGCATCGATAGGAATGTTATCTATAAAATGACGTGTGCAGCTGGCTTAGAAGTTCGACTTAAAATTCCCAAGGTCGCGGATGCACGTCGAACTCGATGACCGCAAGTAGGGATCGCACGGAGGAACGGGTTCCATTAGGAGCCAGCTGTGTAAGGTGGCGACCTAGAATTAACATCTCATGTGTAATACGTGCATAGGTTTATAAACATTAGGTTCATCATTTCTCAGTTAGACCCATATTTACTATGCTCGATTTGATGCCATCGAACGTTATGGTTAATTTTACAAGTATTTAGGTTTCACTTTCCTTTTGCAATTATTTGTTTGGTAAAACCGAGCCATAATTAAAAAACTTAAGCGCTTGAATATGTCTTGCGACGGACTGCTGATCTGTCCAAATGTTTTAGTTACTCTCTTGCGCAGGATGCTTCGTGAATAGGCTGCGGCACTCCACGATCTTTGAAGTGAATTAACGGGAGTTTGCTGCGGTCATGTGAGGTAAACGTTGGTTTGTAGGGTTTTACTGGTACAGTGTGGCAGTTTTTCAAAGCAGTAGAAGTAGTAAAGGGGTGATTAAAGAGAGAACGTTTTTATTATCGTGACGCAAATCGTATTATTGCTTTTAAGATTAGGCATCCAAAGGGGGCAACAGTAGGGAAGTATAGGTTAACTGTGCTGCACCTCCACTAACTTTAAGGTTAATATTTGTGGTTGGTATATGCTAGTCTAATAATTTAAAATCCAAAAATTAAGTAACCGGGTCGTAAAATCCCAAAATTAAAAAACCGGGTCAGTGGCCCCATCGATTTGCGTCACGATAATAGAAAATTACCCTTATTTTTTGACGTGCTAATTGCTGCATATTTTTGTAGGGCGCGGTTGTCAAACTGCCATTTAGGATGACAATGGCTGCAGGTTTTCATTCCAGCCACTTTAAGTATTTAGAAACAAATTATTGCTGCTAGTGGATCATAAAATCCACCTTTTCCGTCTATTTTAATTGATAGGCAATTTTAAGATCATAGTACCCATTTCTTTTTCCTTAACCAGCAACCAGGCTATGTTGAGCTATAAAGCAAGCCAACAGATGACAGGCTAACGTGTTATCATTTGCATTAATGTAACTAATACCTGCTTCTAAGAAATATTTAAAAAAGAGAGGTATTGATGAGCTATGGGCAACAAAATATTTTGGATCTTTCAAATCAACAGTTTTGGAAGAATTAGTTTTACTTATTGTACAGCTTTATACAAGGCGACTTACAACATTTGAGAGATACGATTGGATTTACCCAACTGAAGCCCAGACTTGTGAAGATGTCCAAAGCTTCAACTTCTACACCTCACTGCCTTGTTAAAGCTGAAGGTCATGCATCGGAATTTAACTCAGACTTGCTGAATAATGGGTTTGTGTGCTATCCACTACACTACTATCAGAATGGGAGCACAACCAAACCACAAAGTTAATGTGTTTCACTAACAACAAAATTTGACTTCTCTTTAAAAAAACTGGTTGCAGCAAACATGTTGGCCCTCCAAGAACCATGTTTTATACTCTTATATTAGTTAGATAGCTGTTGACTAGTTTCACATCACATTATTATTTGGCTTCTTGTGAAAGAAAAAACAATAGAATTGCACTGTGTCTGTCTGTGTGTGTGTGTGTGTGTGTGTGGGTGGGTGTGTGTGCACATTAGTGGGAGTTACAGCCTAGGAATTGACTTTTTTGCTTTTAGACACAATCAACTACATTACTTCCAAACATGAATTCAACTAACCCATGTAACGAATGGCAGTTCTTAATTAGTTTGAAAATAATTACTTACAATATGGTCTTTGTTTATTTACGCAAGATCTGTTTTTTGTTAAATTTATAAAAAAAAAAAACTCAAAATGTAGTTGCATCCTGAAATTCATGTATATGCTTTTTTTCCTTAAAACTGGAATATTTTGTATCAGGTACATAAATTCTTCAAATTTAATTTGGCTGCCGTCAAAGTTAAGCTCTTGGTGGTATATGGGTGACGTTCAAAAAGGTAGCCCACAAATCATGGAATACAGTAACTTGACTCTCGTGATACCCATCTGTTGTGATGATCACATCACTGCTTCAACTTTTGAGGACTTCTTTCCATATAATCTGTAGTGTCACAGACACCCTCTAATGGGAAAGATAGAAGGGTTTCTTGGTTTTGGTGCAGTGGCCTTAGAAGCAGGAATACACGGTTTACTAATTTTTTGAATTGTTTGGCAGGGACACTCATAGTGGCATACTCCATGAAACAATCAAATGTTAACTTGAAGGGGACTGTACAGAATAACAAAATGTACTGTTTCAATGAATATGACACTTTGTCTTTCATACTAGGTACTTTCCTTTACATTCCCCTGAGTATGTTTGCTTCTGCAAAAAACAGAATGGGGCTACTTTTTTGTGTCGCCTTGTGGAAAAGAACCTAAAAGAAAGGACACATTTGTTTTAAGCATATAAAGTAATTGTGGCATAAAGTTAAAAAGCATTTTAATGACAATATGTTAGATTTTAAAATTGCTTTCTTGTCATGTTGTAACTGGCATTCAGAGTTTCTACTGTAGGTTTTCATTTGGAATAAACCCTGTAGTTCACAGAATAACTAACCTAGAAAGTGTGTGTGTGTGTGTGTGTGTGTCTTTGGGCAACTTCCTATAATGAATGCCTGGTTTGGTGACAGGGGATGTATATGCATTCTTTCAGGATTTAAAAGGAAGATCTAAGTAGTTTTATGGGATGTGTGTGTATGTGCATATGTGTGTCTGGTTTGGAGTGTGTTTTTATTTCTTTCTCTTAGATATGCCATACAATGACTCTATCAGACATTGCTAGATGTTGTAACTGATAGGTGTGAAAGTCATCTTGAGAAATATTAAATTATAAGCAAGGGTGAACAGTTTTGTTTTGTAAAGTATTTGCAAAGTTAAGGAAGGACCTGTGGAAATAGACTGTATTTTTTTTGCATTTCAGCAAGTTGCCAAAATAAAAATTGACTTAGTTTTACAAATAGGGTTGTGCTGATATGTTATGTTTTTTGCAGTGTGATAATATAAAGTGTTGCTTTGAGTTTCTTTATCACAGATAGCACCTAAAGAATTTAAATATTTAGGTGTACTGATATTAAGACCATCTTTTACAATATGTATTTTAGACTGTGAGACCAAGCCAAGTAGAGGTATAATTTCATACTTTTTAATTTATTTGTGATTTAGTTTGCATATTCCATATTGATCAACAGAGGTAGTAAGCACTTCAACATCATTCCTACTGTTCATTCACAATCTCTGGTTCCAAAAATTGGCATTCTTACTTGTTTAAATTCCAGAAATGATGATGATTACATATAAAAGTGTGTGTGTATATATGTATGTATGTATGTGTATATAGATAGATAGATAGATAGATACTTTATTAATCCCGATGGGAAATTCACATTCTTCAGCAGCAGCATACTGATACAATAAATAATATTAAATTAAAGAATGATAATAATACAGGTGAAAAAAAACAGACAATAACTATGTATAATGTTAAATATTAACGTTTACCCCCCCTGGTGGAATTAAAGAGTCGCATAGTTTGGGGGAGGAACGATCTCCTCAATCTGTCTGTGGAGCAGGACAGTGACAGCAGTCTGTCGCTGAAGCTGCTCTTCTGTCTGGAGATGACATTATTTAGTGGATGCAGTGGATTCTCCATAATTGATAGGAGCCTGCTGAGCGCCCTTCGCTCTGCCACAGATGTTAAACTGTCCAGCTCCATGCCAACAATAGAGCCTGCCTTCCTCACCAGTTTGTCCAGGCGTGAGGCGTCTTTCCTCTTAATGCTGCCTCCCCAGCACACCACTGCGTAGAAGAGGGCGCTCGCCACAACTGTTTGATAGAACATCTGCAGCATCTTATTGCAGATGTTGAAGGAAGCCAGCCTTCTAAGGAAGTATAACCGGCTTTGTCCTTTCTTGCACAGCGCATCAGTATTGGCAGTCCAGTCTAATTTATCATATATGTAGGTGTGTGTGTGTGTGTGTATATATATATATATATATATATATATATATATATATCCATCCATCCATTTTCCAACCCGCTGAATCCGAACACAGGGTCATGGGGGTCTGCTGGAGCCAATCCCAGCCAACACAGGGCACAAGGCAGGAAACAATCCTGGGCAGGGTGCCAACCCACCGCAGGACGCACACAAACACACCCACACACCAAGCACACACTAAGGCCTATTTAGAATCGCCAATCCACCTAACCTGCATGTCTTTGGACTGTGGGAGGAAACCGGAGCGCCCGGAGGAAACCCACGCAGACACGGGGAGAACATGCAAACTCCACGCAGGGAGGACCCGGGAAGTGAACCCAGGTCCCCAGATCACCCAACTGCGAGGCAGCAGCGCTACCCACTGCGCCACCGTGCCGCCCTATATATATATATATATATATATATATATATATATATATTTTTTTTTTTAATTCCCTATATCATGAGTGTAGTATTGACAAACACTTGGAGATCAAAGATTACATTCTTCCAGAGAGGTCAGCTCTCCTACAATAGAGTTCAGCTGTGATTAAGAAAGATGTGGGAGTAGAGAAGAAAAATATCAAACTTACATTTTCACAGACAAAAGCAAGACCACTGTATGTGCTTTATTTATGCAAGGATGACACATTTCTTTCCCAAATTTTAGCAGTATGTCTGTATTATGTGCATAATGAAACCAATGTCTTAACAATTTTTTTTTTTTCCAGTGGAGCAGGCAGTATAAATAGAAGAAAAAAAGGACAGTATATTGAAAGGAGTTTGGTAGAATGAAGAAAATAAACAGTTTATTGAAATGCCAGAGTCTGGAATAGGATAGGATAATGTGGGACCAGAATATAATGTGTCAGAGTTGAAAAATGGAAATGTCAGTGTTTGAATGCAACGCAAGAGGAGTTAAATGTTCCTTGTCACCATTTGCTAATGAAGGCATGTTTAAATGCTGGCTTTTGTTTGGACTGAGACTTAAAGATCATTCACAGCCACAGAAAGGCAAGCAGTATTATTAAAGACTTCAGCCATCCTGCACACTCTCTTTTTTTCACTCCTACCTTCTATCAGATTTCACAGGACCATCAGCACTCATGGCAGTAGATTCTGTGACAGTTTTTATCTACTGGTCCTAAAACTGCTGAACAACCTCCATTGATACTTGTAATTGCAAGAACATATCCTGATATTTTGTTCTTGTATGTATTGCCTGATGTTGTATTTAATGTATGGTGATTTATTCATTATCAATTGTAGTTATTTCATTAGTGTTACTAGTCATTGGAAGAAATACAGATAAGAATTTCCTTGTACTTTTATGCATATGAAAATTTTGAACTTGCATCCTTAATTTTTGTCACTCAGGAAACACATTCCGGAATATTTGTCAAGTTACTGATACTATTATGTCTCATGCTTGGGTGCTGTAAAATGCTAGAATAAATAAGGTTCTGTTTTGACAAAAGGTTTAGACAACAGTCTGTGAAACTGAGAGTAAATGTTATGTTATCTTAAATTGGAGAGCCACTGGTCAAACGTTTTAGGTTTCTCTGTGGTTTAAAGTATAGCTGGGAGGTTTTTGAAACTCTTGAGAAATGACATATCTCCAAAATGCATGTAAATATTTCATTCATTCTCTATTGTACACAAATTGATGTTTGTTAGGGTTAGTCATCTGTAAATACTGTACATACAAAAAAATTTTAGTGACAACATTGATTGGACTGTTATCAAAGGACAGAGTTATTGCTTGTATGCAGCATTTCTGACTTAGGGCATTTGTTCAGGCAGTTGGAGCTTCTGTCAATGAAACTTGCATTCCATGCTACATTTCCTAGTTTTGCCAATATGTGGTTGCATACTTTTAATTAAAATTTGTCAGAAGCATCTCATGATTGCATTGTGACTATCCAGTCTATCCTGACTGCTGTAGGGTTTATTTTTCACTGAAAGAATTCTTTTCAGCTCACCCACCCCAATATAACAGAATTCTTGTACCTTTTAGTTTGTTAATTTCAAAGAATTGTATTACAGATTTTTCAGCATTACTTCTGTGTGATGTATACAGTATTAAAAGGGAAATATTTATAAAATGAACAAAAGCAAAGATGAAACAGGTTCTTAAAATAGACCAAAGGCATTAAATAATTATAAATGACCAAGTAGGAATATGGAAGAGTGAAAGGTGGGAGTTAAGAGTCAAGTAGCTCTAATCATTGTTACGAAAAGAGCATATCCATTTAGCATCGACAAAATGTGAAGATGAGCGCATAAATTAGGGGTGGAAGAAAAACTCGAATCATTTACAAAATACAAAAAATACAATTCCAAAGTATGGCGATTATCGAATCTCCAGTCTGATTAAAAGGTTGACTTTTATTATCTTTTTTTTTTTTTTTATATATATAAATTTGGGGGGGAAGGGAAGAGTGCTGACATTTACTTCAACAAATTGTAATTGTGTACAAACACACATAAATCATACCATGTGATTAAATACAGTAGACAGTTAAATAGTAGTTGTATGCAAGTAGGCCTTTGCCATTACCATATTAACAGTTTACTGATGTAGTTATTGAAATCAGAATGCATAGTACATTTACTTATACTAATGCAAAAAATATGATGGAACGTGTGGCCTGAAAACAGTTCAAAAAGAGAACATGACTGATCAAGGTTGTTGTCAGATTTTTGCTGTCCTGTCGCAATTTAAGTCTAAAGCCTGGACTCTCTTTGTATTTCACAAAGTAAATAGAGAACTTGAGGTGACTACGACCATATGCAAAATTTGTCATGGCAAAGTCAAGCACTGTGGTAATACTACTTACATTCACACACATCTTGCTTTATACTCTTGAGTTGAGGTTAGTTATCCCATTGCAATGCTTTTTCTCTGATAGAGCAGTCCCCGAAATATACAATGAGTTTAAATTGGAATTAAAACAGTTACTCTGTAAAGTGAAAAGAGTTGCCCTGACATGTGATTTATGGACTTCACAAGCCACACGGTGTTATGTTACAGTAACATTGCATCATATAACAGAAGAATGGTGCTTATTGTTCTTTTATTTCGCCTTATACAATTTCTTGTATTAGGAATTTGTTAGTTTTCGCATACCCCTTGGGGTCAGAGCGCAGGGTCAGCCATTGTACAGTGCCCCTGGAGCAATTACAGGTTAAGGGCCTTGCTCAAGGGCCCAGCAGAGTAGGATCTCTTTTGGCAGTGATGGGGATTCAAACTGGCAACCTTCGGGATACCAGCGCAGATCCTTAGCCTCAGAGCCACCACTCCGTCTATTGTCTTAAGTCCTACAAACTCTAGTTGTGCATGAAAGTCGTACCAAGGCTAACATGGCCACGCTTCTTCATATTGTCACTGAGGAATGGGGATTTGAAGAAAAAGCCAGTGTTGGTCACCAACAACGCGGCAAACATGCTTGTCGCAGCTCAGGTGCTTTCCTCATGTTAAATGTTATGCGTACCCATTAAACCTGGTGGCTCAGCATGCACTTAAACTACCAGCTGTTGTGTGCCTACTAGGAAGGATAAGATGTGTCACTGGGTTTTTCCACAGATGTGTACCCAAGACCTTCAAGGTTTGCAGCAAAAGTAGCAATTGTTGGATCTTCCACAGCACAGGCTGAATACTGATGTGCAAACCCAGTGGAACAGTGCATATGATATGGCTGAACATTTTCTTGAGCAGCAGCCAGCAATCACCGCTGCACTAGCGTCCCCTGAGGTGAAGAAGAACGAGAAGGAGATCATGACTTTCACAGAGTCGGATATAACAAATGCACAAGGATTTGTACAGGCACTGAAGCCAGTAAAAGTGGCCACTGGTGTTATGTCAGATGACAGTAATTCCACACTCTCGTCATTGCCCCACTTTATGCACAGCTTCTGCAAGACACACATGGGAGTCTGGGAGATAACGTCTTTGTCAAAGATATACAAGATGCTCTTTACCAAGACCCAAAGAAACAAGTAAGCAGGACATGGTGGCATCGGCAATTGATGCAAGATTTAAATCACTACCATTCCTATCGAAGAATGAGAGACAAGAAACATATATAAGAATGGTCCATCCTGAATCACGAATTAAAGAGAAAGAAAGCATGCTCTCACCTAACAGGCTTAAACGCTAAAATAGTATTTCTACAGGAGACCCACTTACTAACCAAGGATCAGTTCAGATTACAAAAAGACTGGACTGGCCAAATGTTCCATTCTAGCTTTATAAAGAAAACTAGAGGGGTGGGAATTCTCATACATAGAACAGTTCCATTTGTAGCATCAGAGGTAGTGTCGGACCCTGAAGGGAGATATGTGATGGTCATGGGCAACTTATATAACAGTAAAATGATTTTGATAAATGTTTATGCACCCAATGTTGATGATAAGGAATTCATGCAAAATCTATTTGCATCCATTCCCAATGTGAACACTCATAAAATTATAATGGCTGGGGACTTTAAGTATCTATCTATCTATCTATCTATCTATCTATCTATCTATCTATCTATCTATCTATCTATCTATCTATCTATCTATCTATCTATCTATCTATCTATCTATCTATCTATCTATCTATCTATCTATCTAATTGTGTTTTAAATCCACTCTTAGATAGGACTCCTGTGACAGGGGGGACGACATCTAATACTGCAAAGATAATTACACAGTTTTTAAATGATCACAACTTATCAGACCCCTGGAGGTTTCTTAACCCAAACTCAAGAACATATTCGTTCTACTCACCAGTGCATTATAGCTACTCAAGAATTGATTATTTTTTTATAGATAATAATTTCCTGCCTACAATTAAATCATGCAAATATGACACAATTGTTATCTCTGACCATGCCCCTCTAGTCTTGGAGCTAAAATCAATAAGCCCCTCATACTCACCTCGCAGATGGCGTCTTAACCCTCTTTTATTGGCAGACGAGAACTGCACAGAATTTATATCCAAACAAATCAGTTTCTTCCTAGAGACAAACACGTCCACAGAGGTTTCTGCAGGAACACTCTGGGAAACTCTGAAGGCCTTCTTAAGAGGCCAGATTATTTCATATCTTTCCCATAGAAATAAATTAGAAACCAAGAAAGTGTCAGAGCTAAGAAATGAAATTACTAGAATAGATGAAGAACAAGCCAGGCGTCCAAGTGAAGCTCTTCACAGGAAAAGGCAGGCCCTGCATACAGAACTTAACATCTTAACAACTAAAGAAACTGAACAACTTATTTTTAAGTCTAGACAGCATTACTATGAACACGGAGAAAAAGCTAATAAGCTTTTAGCTCAACAAATTCATAAACAAGAAGTTCACAATGCAATACCAGTAATCACCAACAAGAATGGAGAAGAAATCATCGACCATAATAAAATAATGCACACATTTAGAGATTACTATAAGTCTTTATATTCCACTGAGCCCAAAGAAGACAACACGCAATCTAATGCATTTCTGGATAATTTACAAATACCACAAATAGATGCTTTAAGTGCTGAGGAACTGGATAAACCTCTAACGCTAACAGAATTACTAGACGCTATAAAGTCACTACAAAGCGGGAAATCATCAGGCCCTGATGGTTACCCCGTAGAGTTTTATAAGAAATTCTCCACTCAGCTAGCTCCACTCTTATTGGTAACATTTACAGAAGCTAAAGACCACCAAATACTACCTCAAACATTTCGACAAGCATTAATCACCGTCTTTCCTAAACAAAATAAGGACTTGTTACAATGTGCATCATATAGACCAATTTCACTCCTGAATAATGATGTTAAGATACTCTCAAAAATCCTAGCTAGAAGGATGGAGAAAGTGCTGCCCTCGGTAATATCACAAGATCAAACTGGATTTATTAAAGGCCGACATCTATCTTCAAATCTCCGACGCTTGTTTAATGTTATATATTCACCAGCAAAATCAAACACCCCAGAGATATTACTATCATTAGACGCAGAAAAGGCATTTGACATGATCGAATGGAATTACCTTTTCACTGCACTGGAGAAATTTGGGTTTGGCCCGAATATTTGTGCTTGGATCAAACTACTGTATACCAGTCCAGAAGCTTCAGTTTGTATTAATAAAATTTGCTCAGACTACTTCAAACTAGAACGTGGTACCAGACAAGGATGTCCCTTGTCGCCACTGTTGTTTGCAATCGCTATTGAACCACTGGCGGTTCGCTGCCGAAATTCTTATCAGATAAAGGGGATTGTCAGAGAAGGACTGGAACAGAAAATTTCTCTATATGCAGATGATATGGTCTTATATATATCGGACCCAGAAAACACTGTCCCTGCTGTTTTAACAGCACTAACAGAATTTCAAAAGATATCTGGTCTTAGAATTAATCTGAATAAAAGTATACTCTTTCCAGTGAACTCACAAGCATATAATATTAGATTAGACACCCTACCTTTTACCATAGCAGATCAGTTTAAATACCTAGGGGTAAATATCACAAGTAAACATAAAGCTCTTTATCAACAAAATTTTGGCGTCTGTATGGAAAAAATTAAGCAAGACTTGCATAGATGGTCAACCCTTCATCTCACTCTAGCCGGAAGAATTAACATTGTTAAGATGAATATCCTTCCTAAACTTCTCTTTTTATTTCAAAACATTTCAATATATATCAATAAATCGTTTTTTAAACAGTTAGATTCAATAATAACCTCATTCATTTGGAACTCAAAACACCCACGTATCCGAAGAGCGACCCTACAAAGACCTCAGGCAGAAGGTGGCATGGCTTTACCTAATTTTCAGTTTTATTACTGGGCAGCAAACATACAAGCCATAAAAACCTGGACACAAATAAATGCACATACCCAGGCTTGGTCTGCAATAGAAGTAAAATCCTGTAGTACTTCTTTATATTCCCTGCTCTGCTCTCCAATAAATGAAAGTTATCGCAAATATACTAATAACCCAATTGTGCTTTACTCACTCAGAATATGGAACCAAATTAGGAAGCATTTTAAGATGGAAAATCTTTTATCAGTGGCACCTCTGCAAGGGAACCACCTCTTTCAACCTTCGCAAGTATATCCAGTTTTTAATACCTGGAAAAGTTTTGGGATTAAAATGCTCAGAGATCTTTATATAGACAACATATTTACATCTTTTGAACAATTACGTTCAAAATTTAACCTCCCAGCTACACATTTCTTTTACTATCTTCAAATTAGAAATTTTGTTAAACAGAAATTGCCCGATTTCCCCCACCTTGCACCCTCCACAATACTGGAAAAAATACTGCTCAATTCCGAGGAAACAAACACTATTTCCGCAATATATAAAATCTTATTAGAGTCCCTACCTTTCAAAGACCCAAGAGGACATTGGGAAGAAGATCTCTTAATCAATATATCAGAAAAGGAGTGGAAGGTAGCAAAGCAGAGAATTCACTCGAGTTCTATATGCGCAAAGCATAGAATTACTCAACTAAAAATTATATATCGAGCTCATCTGTCTCGCTTAAAACTGTCCAAAATGTTTCCAGGGCAGGATCCAACCTGCGAGCGCTGCAACCAAGCTCCTGCCTCACTGGGTCACATGTTCTGGGCCTGCACCAAACTAACATCATTTTGGACAAAAGTTTTTAAGTGCCTCTCAGACAGCCTTAGTATCACAATCCCTCCTAACCCACTAACAGCTGTGTTTGGTGTCCTTCCAGATGGACTGGAATTGGAGAAGGACAAGCAAACGGTGATTGCATTCACTACACTCTTGGAACGCAGACTTATTTTGTTAAATTGGAAGAATCCTAATTCTCCTCTTATAAGTCAGTGGGAAACCGATGTTTTATATTATTTGAAATTGGAAAAAATCAAATTTTCAGTTAGAGGATCTGTACAAAATTTTTTCAAAACATGGCAGGATTTAATCAATATTATTTTAGAATAAGAGAAATAACTATTATTGCATTTAACTCCCTTCTCCATCTCTTATTTATATAGATATTTACTTCTCCCCTTCTTTTGTCTAATGTTGCCTTATTAAAAATCTTAAAGAAATTTTCCTTTAGCTAAGCTCTCCTTCTCAGGGGTGGGGTTTGATTTGTTTTCAAATTTGTTGGGTTATAAATTGATCTGTTTGTATGGAATGATTACAATGAAAATTAATAAAATAAAAATATTAATCATTAAGAATGGTCCATGAAGCTGCAGCAGCAAGCACCTCCGGTAAACTGAAATTCATAAATGTCTGTCAAATATTATAATACAATACGGTTTAAAATTGGTTGTTTCAGTAGCTGGCTGTGCATTCAGAGTGTAGTAGTGCTTTTCTCAGTGTGTGTGTGTGCATATGTGCTGAAGTGGGGGGGGGGGGGGGGGTGTATTTTGTTTTTCTAACAACTGCATTTTTTTGTTTGTTGGTCCTTCTGAATGGAGCAGCATGGTCAGAATTGGAGGATTCTAGCCTTGGAAAAATTATACCAGACAAATCCTAGGAATAGGAGCACACTCCTCCACCTGCCCAGAAAAAGGTGTCTTGTGCCCTGGCTGACATGGCAGCACTTTTGACCCCTCCCAAGTCTCCCTTAGAAAAAGCAAAGGAGGAGATGAAAAGGTATAAAGAAACTACACCTCTGTCTCTTTCTGGAAACCCTTTGGAGTGGTGGAAAACGCATCAATCAGAGTTCTCTCTCCTGGCCAAACTAGCCAAGAGGTACTTGTGTAAACCAGAGACAAGTGTGACTGCTGAATGTGCGTTCTCCATAGCAGGAGATATTATGACTGCCCAAAGAAGCAGCTCGACCCCACACCATGTCATCTAGCTCGTTTTAAAAAAGAACCTTTGCATTATGCAGCACTAGTTTCATATGGAGCAGTTTGTTTACAAAAGATAGTTTTTATTTCTATTAAGTATGGTTTAGTTTACAATTTTATTGAATATTTTATATTCTACTGCCTTTTATTCATTGTTAAGGACTTTAGTGGGTTTCTAATTTCTGCAGAATGTTATTTTCCTCTTGATTTATTTTTATTTGTTGTCACACGAAAAGACAGAAGACATCAAAAAGGTTTGGGGCAGCCACCCGTATATTATGCCCTGGCTGCGAAATGGGTTTGTTTTAGATGAGTAGTGTTCAGGATCATGTCCAAAACAGAACTGAAGACATATGGCAAAGTTGGTGGCTTTAAAGGTCTGCACCAGAAGTAATGCCATTGGCACAGGAAGTGACGAAATCACGGGTGCTGGAAACGGAAGTGACGTCACCACAAAATGGGAGAGGGTTGACCAAAAGTGATGTCATCGTGGGTGCCGGAACATTGTGGGATTTCCAGTGAATGGTCTGCAGAGGATCGAGAGAAAAAGTTGATGCAGCTTGCCACCCCCTGGTCAGGCATGGAATAGTCATTATTCAGACCCTCTAGCAGCCTCACATGCGCGCGTGTGTGCGACATTGTTCATATGTAAAGCATGCTGCTCCAAAAGTTTAAATGTTTGTACTGCCAGTATGAAATTTCTTGTTATGGATGCAATTATGAAATTTACTTGTTGACTCAATAAAAACACTTTTTTTTTTTTTTTTTTTTTAATTATTTTTTATAATATATTGTATAACACACAATGGCTTAAAAATGTCCATCTATTTTTCCAACCCGCTGAATCCGAACACAGCGTCACGGGGGTCTGCTGGAGCCAATCCCAGCCAACACAGGGCACAAGGCAGGAACCAATCCCGGGCAGGGTGCCAACCCACGGCAGGTTAAAAATGTCAAATTGGAGAAATTTTTTTTTCAATAAAACAAATCGGCAATAAATCATGATATTGAAAATCACAATATATATCAAATCTGCAGGCAAAAATCGTGATATTGAATTAAGATGTCTCTTCTGATTCCCACCCTTAGTATAAAGGCATAACTAGGCTATTAAAATAGGATTTAAGTAATCTTGGTTTCTCAAAATGGGCTCAGAAACACACACAGCTTTTGTAATGCTAATGTTTTATTTACTGCTGTGGTTTGGGTGGGGTGCATAATGGAGTTGAAACAGTAGTGCAGAAAAAAATGTAATCTGCTTTTGATTATTTATATTTTATGCTTTAGGTATAAGTAGATGTTATAATGCTGTTCTTCACATATTGCATTTTTATGTGTTCTTCCCACTGTCTTGAAGCAAGTACAAATATATAATCAGATTGCTGACAACTTTTTATTTGCTTTTGATTATGTATTTCATCTTCGTTACAACACTTAAGCCGTAGTTCAGTTAAAGATCTTACTTTTAGTTTTATAAACAACCAAATTCAAGATTACCTCTTTTTCCATTTGGGACTTTGTATTTCTTGTTCAGTGTTTCAACTTTTTTAGTGAAGGTGCCTTGAAGCCTTAGTAAATCCTTACTTTTCAAATATTATCTAAAAGCATAGCTATTAAAAAAACACAGCTGGTACACAGCTTGATATAATAAGTACAAATCTGATTTGGTTTGATAACAGCAAATTACATTTTTTTTTTTTTTGGAAACTTGATAAATTACCCTGATTAAAGTTAGCTGTTCAGAACAGATGATTTGTACACTGATGTTAGGTGTAAAGCTATGGTAAAGTACTGTAAGTAAACCTCCTAACAACCCTCCTCCCAGTGTTTTGTAATTTGATATCTGTCAGTATGTGGGAACTGATCCCCATTTCACTGCTATCTATAGATTAAGCAAACCTAATTTAATTGGTAATACAGTGCTGCACTCTTTCATCCATCTGTTAGTTTTCTAATGTGCTTAATACACCAGTAGAGACCTGCGGAATATTTCTGAGCACAAGGCAGAAATGAACTCTGGCCATTTCATTATGGGGTACACTTTGAAACCCTCAGTCCCACTCCACATGGCACATCTTTCTTACTATAATTTTTGTAAAGCAAAGGCTGCTTCTTGTTCAAGCCCTTGCTTAAAGCAGTTTTGCATAATATGTGATCTCAGAATAATTCATCAACAAGGTAGAATACTGGACATTGTTTGATTAAAATCTTGTAAGCACACAGTGGTTTTTTTCCTTAATTGGACAACTCCCTTGAATTTACCTTTTATATCTGAGACTTGTAATTATTGGATATGATGGTAGTGGTTCATTCATTTATTCATAAAAATAACCCAGCTAGCTCTGCTTTATGTTGATCTTCTTTTTCAATTGAATATTTTGGTTTTAAATGATTAGGTTTGCAATAGTCTAGCCCCGCTCAATGTTTTTGCTCCTGAACCACCTTGTGAGTATTAAAAGTCCGTACCTTCTCCTCAAGGGATTTAATGGCTGCTGGTTAGTGATTTTTATTTTCCCAATTGAGATTTCCCTTCTGATACATTATCTTCCAAGTTCACAGTAAAGTACACAATCCTCATTTGGTTTGCCCTTATACTTGTAGTCCTTTCAAATGTATTGCAGCTGATTTTACTGTCCTTGATCACAGAGCTGCTGGTTTTAGTGTTTTGGTTCAGTTATCCTGGATAAAGTATAATCTCATTATTGACTTCCTTAATCTGTAAAATCTCCAATCAGTTGATCTAATTTCCTTGTACTACCATAAGTCTTGCTCTTGATTTTCAATCATCCTGTGCTGAATTGTGTTTCATAATAAATATTTATCTTAGCTTGTCAACACAGTTTCTGCGCTGTTCCAGTCTGAGCAGTTGTATTTAATTATGGTGAACCTTGGTGTTTGTACAGCCAAGTTCAACTTTACAAAGACAGTTGGGCGTTGCCCGGATTGCACTCTGGACTGACTGTGCATAATAAGTTTGACAATGCTGCAAATTATAAAGAAGCTTTTTCTACTGTCAGATATGGTTACTGTTCTTCTGTTTATTGCTGGCTGGGGAAATAATATATTTCTTGGCTCTGACCCCCTGTACATCTGGTATTAAAATGCATTTTCTGTGGTTTTTATCATGATAGGTTTTTAATCTGCTCAAGTGCTATCCTATTATAAATGTGCATGGGATTGGATCATTTTGGGCTATGATCAGAGACGGTCGAAAACTGAAAGTGACCACATTAGTACAAGTTTGAATGCAAATGCATTTTCTATCTGCATGTAACAATCACATAAGTGGAAACTAATTTGAATTTTGCACAGTGAAGGTGACATTGGATATCTACAGTATCTGAACATGATCTGGACACTGGAGATGCATTTTAATGTCATTTGTAAATGTAATCTAGCCAAATTATATCCAAGTACAAAATGTTAATACCAGGTGTAAAGTGGGTCTTTAGTTGAATATTGGCAATCCTGGGGCAGTTTTCTTTCTCATTTTTGTAGATTTTTTCTGTTCATTTTATTTGAACCCAATGCAACACAGATGCTTTTCACCAACACCTCCACTCCACACCACCTAGAGATGTTTGTTTTTTTCCTGTAACTTGAAGCCTATTGAGCTCATAAAGACCGCACTGAAATTGCTTTGACAAAGTTGACAAATTAGTTCCTGAATTCCTTGGTAGTGTCTTTTTTGATCTCATTTCAGTGTTTAATACCAGGATTTTATGTAAAGAGTTGAGGGTCTCTCTTTATTAGTTATTCTTGCATTGATTATTTCTGATTTTAGTTATATTTGACAGGCAGATTTAAATGGATTTATCTGTAAAAATTGCAGCTTCCATTCTTCTATGATATCACATGGTGTTCACTTAGGCATAAGTGTGAGGTCTCTAACTTTTTATTGCTTCCCTTCTCCATTTTGGCTCAATTACAGTTCATCATGATAATTTTCACTGTTCTGTTGATGATACTTCACATTATATCTGTACAAACTCCCCTGAAGCTTCACTCCTTTGTTTGTAATTATGTAATTCCATGATATAAATATCATGTTGACACATCATGCCCTATTTATTGTAATAGTAATAAAAATGAAGTTATCCATGTAGGTTCAAAATGCATCCTATTAAAATGTGGCAACCCCACATTTATAATTGATGTTTCTGCTTTATTTTTATGTAGAAAAGTTAAAATCCCTGATTTTAATTTTGTTAGCAGTTTTGCATCTTTATATCCTGTCTCACTTTTTCTCTCTCTGTGTTTAATACCAGTGATTACCACCTTGGTTAGCTATCCCCAATGTTGGTTCTTCATGGTGTTTCTTTTCTACTACCTCTACCCTCTTTATAATTGTATATTTAGTTTCTAAAGATAATCCTTTGCATTTTATGACATACTGTACTAGGTAAGTTATAATTATTACTATCTAAAAGATTAATATAACTACAACATGCTTGAAATAACTGAACACTCTTGTATAATAACTTAATGTTTTATAGTGCACACAGTATCCGCAACAGACAAGGACTACCTCAGCACTCTAGCAGATTGGTACTTGAATTTGCACGTTTAATAGAATGTTTTAGGCTGATGTTTTTGATAAATGAGTTTCGTTCTCCGAGGATTTACCTGAGGTATTATTGTATTATTTGTTCTTGAAAAATACTTGAGTTGTTGTGGTTTTGATCTCTCTGTGACATTTACCTGCTGCAGTGAGTTGTGACCATTTGGTTTCATAACTATGTCCATAGTTCCTTGTGTATGTTGTCTTTTGTATGTCTTCATTCTAACTGTACACACACAATTGCTGATTGCAAATTAATACATATGTATATATGGGTCTGCTGTTTGCATTTTTATGCTTTAAAGGACTACTTTGACAATGGTAATCTTGCTGTGTACCACATTCCTTGGCAATGCATTACATCCTCTGCCAGAAAACAACATCAAGCATTGAAAAATACAGAAAACCATGAAGGTAAAATAACAGGAAATAAAAGTTAATAATAATAGATAAGAAGAAAATGGAACTATCAAAAATCAACTGCTGACAGAAATAAAATAAATGTTTCGATGGAATATTTCCAAAGTATGTTTTTTGCATAGAGATGCAAGTATATTACAGTATATTTTCATCTGTGTCTTCTAGGTGGTAACTAGACATACAGTAATAAAAATATGTCTGTTAGACATTTCTCAGATATAGCTGTAAATGGAACTTTTATAATTTAGCAAGAGTATAACATTGATTTGCTGTAACAATTTCATGTTTGCAATGACATTAAGTTGCACAATCTGCAAAACATCACCACAGGCTTACATCTTGACAGCAACTGATTCATCTACAACTGGTGATGTTAGAAGACTACATTTTAAGCTGTCCAGTTTATGGTTGTTATCAGCACAGATTCTTTTTTTTTTTTTTTTAATTTATATTTAAAAGAAACAGTTTTGATTAAGCATCCATTCTGATTATTTGCTAAAATCTGTCTTTCAGTTTTGCAGAGAAGTGATCATTATTATTTGTCTTTAAAGAAAGGAGCACTTAACTTGGAAACATCAGACAAAGGACCTCTTTTGTTTTGTATATAGCTGAATAATTTTATTTTAAAATACAATATTGTATTGGTCAAATAATGGAAGGAATGTAATCTTACTTGCAGTTTGAAACCTTTATACAGTATGTGACACTTGTGTATCTGAAGTTTCAAGTGCTGAAACTATAATGTAAGTTCGCTTATTCTAAGATCTTCCATTATTTATATTGTGAGGGATGGCCGGCCGAATATTTCGGTCCACACCTCCAGGCTGCTAGATGGAGTCCTCCCAGCAGCATGGAAGGTCCCCAAATTCCAGCAGGGCATTATGGACGGTGTAGTTTTTATAAACAACCCTGCTGGATACCATGGGGGCCACCAGGAGCCGCTGTAGGGAGGCTTACAGAGTGCTACGTGCCCTATAACCCGGAAGTGCGTCATTCATAATCACATGACCGGAAGGAACGACATGCTTCCGGGTGGAAGTAAAGGACTTTTAATCTGACCCGGAAGTGATAAGGCATCATGGACTGTAGGATTGGAACCACTTCCGGGTCAGGGAATATAAAAGGACTATGGGAAAGCCCAGACGCTGAGCTGAGCTGGGTGGAAGGGTGGCAACGCATCTGGGAGTGTGGAGGATTGTTATTGATTATTGATTTGTTATTGAGTATAGTGGAGTGGTGGTGCTTGGTGCACTTTATTATTATAATAAATATTCATCTTTGGACTTTTACCTGGTGTCTGACATTTGGTCTGAGGGTTCAAGGGCTCGACAGTGCCTCTATCTGTCACAATAATATATATATTTTTTTTTTCTGAAAAAGAAGGCATACTAATTATTTTGTGTTGTTTAATTTATATAAACGTCTTCCTGTTCAAGTATATATTTGATTTCTGGAGTATAATTTACTGATGTGGTAATATAAAAGGGGAGCGTAGTTGACATTGGGGAAAAAAATATTTCACAAGTACAGCTATAACATCATGAAGGATTTTCAGAATGGAAAAGTATATATGTTAATTAATTAAAATTGTAGTGTTTGTGATTGTCTGCTTTCTGGAAATATGTTTAGACAACTTGATCCTTCTTTATTTTTTCTTTATGAATTTCAGGAAAAGCTCTGTCCAGGGCTGGCTTTAGCCTGGCACAAGCTGTTTCCAAAATAGTCTCTGGCCCTCCATGGCCTGACAGTCTGACAGTGTTATCTTGTGTTATTTTCAGATACAGTAGATCATACTTTAAACCATTTTAGCAAATATGTGGTTTAGAAGATATTAAAAAGCACTTTGACAGTTAAAAGGTTTAAAATCTGTGCTTCCACTCTGATTAGAAATAAAAAAAAAGTCATTTTTCAGTAGTTGTGCCACAGAGAGCTATTTTATACAGGCAAGTTCTATAGAATGGCTCAATCATCTATTTTCAGATGGACTTAGTCCAGCTATAGGGTTGTGAAGAGTTGGAGCGGTCCTGGCAGCACTGAATGGATTATAGACTATAACTCTGTTCACAGCACAGAACAAAATCTCACATACAGTCTCTGTGTAATTCCCAATTTTGCCAGTTTCAGACCCTTAATTAAACATCTTGGGGAGAATGGAAGGAAAACAAGAGTATCAACTTTATCCAAGTGTCTGCAGGAGATTTTTTGTTGAAAGTATAAGAGCCACATTGACAGTGGCCAGGCAAGGATTCAAACACAGTTTCCTGGATCTGTAAGAAAGGGGTGCATTTAAAATAAAGTAGAATTTATTGTAAATTCTGCTTTAACAAATTTCTTTTCTATTAGTTTCCCCAATTATTTTTATGGATGGGTTTTCCCATGTTTGCTTGATCAAGACAAATTTTCTTACTAAGGTTAGTGGTGGCAACACCTTGAGCATTGTATAACAGTGTTTCTCAAGTTAATTCCTAGGGTATCCATGCGGCTTCTTATTCTAACCAGGTTCTGCCATTTATTTCGCACTTGCTTATCCAGTTCTGGGCCAGGTGCAATTGTCTATTCTGGCAGCATTTGGCATATTGCTGGAACCAACCCTTTTACATGGCGCCAGTCTATCAGAAGTCTCATTCACACATACACTTTCACACACATTCAATTGTACCTGATCATTTAAGTAAAATAAAGTGCTTGGGCAATGCCTACATTTAATTTTTTTGTTATAAAGCAAATAGAGACATTTTCCATCATTTATAAAGTAACATTTCACCCTATCGGAATAGTAAAAGTGACTTATTTAGCCTTGTCAATAGCAGATAAAGAAAATTAGAAATGATGCCATTAGTAAGTTTGTTTTTTTATTAAAAAAAAGTTGAAACAAAAAACAAATACAAATTAAGCAGTGTATAAATTAAATATATTTTCATTTTCTATCAAATATTTATGAAAAAATAAATTATTATATTGATCCAATCAAAAGAAAAATGTTTCATATAAACCAATAATGCCGAAACAATGGTCAGTGGTATTGTTTGTCGCTGATGAGCTGGGCACATCATTGTAATGAATAAAAATTACCAATTGGCTCCAGACATTTCTAAAAAATTCCTCATAGTGCCAAACTGCGGTCACCTTGTTATTTTTTTTAACTCCTGCACACCTAAAAAAGTTGCCAGCCACTTGCATTCACAGCAGGAGACATGTGAGATTCCAGAGGTCCCAGACTATTTGGAGCTTTGAGCTGTGACATTTCACCTTCCAACTTAAGGTCTTTCACATGGATTTCCAGTTGGACTATTTGGAGAAGCACAAGATGAACTATTGATTTGTTACTTGGCCTGTGAAATGAAAGCTGTTAAAGATTAATGTTTTTTTTTTTTTTTTTGTGAGAATTATTAGAAAAATATTGTTTAACTTTGCTCCAAATGCAGTTTGACCAAAAATGGCATGGACTGATCAAGTTATGTTTTACTTCAAGCAGTTGACTAAGGTGAAAGGTCAGCGTCATGTCATAACTCGGACCATTTTTTTGTCTTGGACATGTTTTGCGTTGTCCGAATTGTAGAGCATTTCTGTGGAATTTCTGGCTAAACATTTCAGATTCACCGTCTGTCCAATAGTTCATGAATGCAGCATATTCATGCTAGTTTAGTAGGAGTGTGCTATAGTTGAGGGACAGCAGCCTTGTAAATGTGTCCTACACAAAGTTTGAATGGCTTGAGTGCAGGCACAGTATTTTTGTAGCACAACAGTCCTTGCAAGGTCCAAGTGCCAATGGTTTCTCGCTCTTTATGGTGACTCGCTGTCCTTAAAACGATTACTTGCTTTTTCTGGACTAGTTACGGTGCCTTTGAAACTTAAAGGATCCCCTGAAACCACTCACTTGCATGATGGAATGCTAGTGCATACTGCGGCTGTTTTAAACAGATTTAAATTCAACTGACACGCGCCAGTGTGTAGATGCTTTCTGCGGTAGATGGATAGAGCAGCTTATCCTTAGTCAACAGCATCTCTACATCCTCTGATTTTTCCCCATCCCCCACCCACCCACAAATGGTATCGTAAATCATCAATGTTTTAAAAAGATGATGTGAACTTTTAAGACATTGCACAGCCCTGTAAGCCAATGATATTGATGATTAACTAAGGGACATTTCCCTAAAATCAGAGATATAGCTGAACAACAATGGCCAGCAGTCACTCGTCAGTGTTATTTTGTACTTCACTTAAATTTATTTTACTGAAAGTATTTATGTGAAAAAATGCCAAAATTCTACTTTAGTGTTGCTAGGTTTGTTTTTTTTTTTTTTTTTTTTTAAAGACCTATGTTTCAGCCACTATTCCATAATAACCCTGGCCGTAAACATACAGTAGTATAGTGTCGGGTAACCTGACAGGACTGAAGTACTGTAGTAGTAGTAGTAGTAGTAGTGCTTGTCACTGCCTGCATGAAATTAAAGGCTGGCAGTGCCCAGAGGTGGGCTCTCCAGGCTGACTTAAAGGTGAATTTGAGAGTGATCTGCGCACTGATGGAGGAGGAAGTGAGCTTCAAGAAGTATCGAGCAAGGGAAAGAGAGGTGCCAATCACAAAAAGCAAACAGGACAGAAAGTAACAGCACTGAAATAAAAATGGTCACTGTAGTAAATGGAGCAACTTTGAAGTATACTACTAGTAACGTAGTGTAAAACTTGTTCAAATAATTGTAGTGATGTGCAGTGGTGAAAGTGAGCGCAGGCTTCTCTGTGTAAAAAACTGTGTGGGAGGCATCTGTACTGTTTTTCTGTTTATTAAAATTCCCAATTGTTCTTGAACCCTGTTAGCTCATTGTGAATCTCTCTCTTCCAAATGTCCACACATGGCAAATTAAACAATACAGATACCCTCTTCTACCAGCAAGAATGTTAGATGGTGTGCTCCATGATGGTGGTTTTAGATCTGTTTTTCATAGCTTGGATGTTGATCAGCTCTCTATGATGTAAATAAACACCTATATTATGAACTAAATTATCTTAGCAATGTAAAACACAGTCACAAATGCATAGCTCAACACTGCAGTCATGACAGTAGAAGCGTGTCTCTTTACGCATTTATAATAATTGTTCTGTTGCATGTGGAAGAGAGAGTAGAATGCTTGTGCCCGATTTGCAGGATTGATGCTGTCCACTGGGTTATTATTGGGTTCCAGGGATGTTATCTGAGAGTCACTGAGTGTTTTTTGTACAGTGGTGCCAGTCTTACCCTTAAACTTATTACGAATTACTAGTAATTTGGGAGCGTTTTTGCTCTTTGCCCCTTGTTAATTTTGATGCTGTGTTCTTGGGAACTGTAAGGCAGTAGTGCTACTCACCATGGGCTCTTCGCTGCCCTGACCTCACTGAGTTGTACTTTATTTTAACTGATGTCTTTGTTTATTTACCCAACTATTTTCTGTTCTTATTTTATATTCAGAAAGGTGTAAAAGTGTGATTTACATTTAGTACACATGTTAGCGTTTCAATTTCTTAATTCTTTGGTTTTATTTCTAGTTCACTGTTCTATGGATTTCACTTAAAAACAGAGTAGACACAGGTGCTATTGATGTCAAGTGTATAAAATGAGCAACTAACTCAATGTGATCTTCAGCTATGTTCTTTTTAGTAAGCAGTAGTTTAACTAGCCAAAACACTGAGAAATGACAAAGTAGCGTTTAAAACATTTTAAAAGAAAGCCGATTTTATCACTAAATAACACACTTGTGTTCTATATTCCCATGAAAACGTAAAAAAAAGATTTTGATATGAATATTGTTGCAAAAAATTGAGAAACGACAGCATCCTTAGCTAAAGTGCCAGTCTAGTGTAAAAAAAAAAAAAGGTTTGAATGAATACTGGGGGACATAAGGGTCTACCTGGAAACAACTTAAACACCACTAGTGTCTGTTATCATGCTGAGGGTTCCTGGAACTTAAATAGTGCTAAGGGCAGTCCAACAGCTACAGAGTCAGGGGCCCTGCCCCCTTAAGCTCCACGTACAGTGAAAATGACAGCAAATGGAATAAGTAATCACAAAATAACTAAACAAAAAATACTTAATGAAAGCAGTTAAACATAAATAAATTTGCAAAACAACATTCTATAATAAAGAACTAATTAATAAGACTGAGCATGTAGTGTGTTCAGTTGATGTCCAAACTCCATTTAAAGGGTCAGTTTAGTACATTTGATGTTAAGATTATTTTTTTACAGTTTCTCAGTACAACTGATTTTGTCGGTTGTACCAGAAAATTGCTTTTTTTGTTTGAAATTGTATTTATCAACTTAATACTTGGAGGGAAAAAAAATCCTTAAACCTCATAATAAGTATCCTTTAATTGGATTGGATAAGTTTTGATCCAGGGGGAACTGACCTTGGTGATCTTCTTGGAGAACTGAGTTTCTAACCTGTTTTAGAGTGAGCGTGACAATGTGGAATTGAACCACCTTGAGAGTCTCACATGGCCGTGTATAAAAATATTTTGAAGGCACTTTACTTTAGTAAGAATGCAGGGACATCTTTTTGGTCTGCATTCAAACAAAAGAACAATGTCCTGAAGTGGTATGGTGTGTGTCTTTAAAAAGAAACTGTCCTGCATATTTTACAGTGAGTTTGGGGAAGATACTCTCTGTCTAGCTGAATAATGCAGATTCTTTTCTAGCTTCAGATACTTGAATGTATGTGGGTGTTTGCCATTCATGTCTATTCTTGTTGTGTGGGGTTATATGGTGCCAACTTCTCGGCTGCCTTAAACTCTGATGCCTGACAATCCTTAGTGTTTATTTTTATGAATGAAATTATAATTTTAAGTGAATGCTTTTAAAACCTACTAACCTTTACTTTTTTAATTTTGCAATATTTCATCTTTGGAAACATTTTGTCTACAATTACAGTAGTATACAAACAGTTACCAGCTATATGCTGTTCTTTTGGAAGAATAGTCAAGTGCAGACCTTTTAAATGGAGAAAAAACTGAAGTAAGCAGACTTGCTACACAAAGGGGGTAATTTATATAAATATGAAGGAATGGATGCATCTCTTGATTTTTACACTTATAGTTCATACTGAAGGCTTGAGGAACAAATGTAAATAGCCTTGAAACATTAAGAATTATTTACCAACTGGTATAAACAGGTCCACAAATAGGTTTTATGTTTATTATGATAACAGCAATTATTGATATTTGTATTTGGAATCCTGAAAGCGCATCTGTTCTCTGGATTAGAATGGCTTTATCTTATTATGTAACCCATAGTTGGCAGCACTTCTACACTGACTTGTTGTTTTTAGATAGATAGATAGATGGATACTTTCTTAATCCCAAGGGGAAATTCACATACTCAAGCAGCAGCATACTGATAAAAAACAATATTAAATTAAAGAGTGATAAAAATGCAGGTATAACAGACAATAACTTTGTATAATGTTCACGTTTAACCCCCCCCCCCCCCAGGTGGAGTCGCATAGTGTGGGGGAGGAACGATCTCCTCAGTCTGTCAGTGGAGCAGGACAATGACAGCAGTCTGTCACTGAAGCTGCTCCTCTGTCTGGAGATGATACTGTTTAGTAGATGCAGTGGATTCTCCATGATTGACACATCTGGCGCCTGCTCAGCGCCCTTCGCTCTGCCACGGATGTCAAACTGTCCAGCTCCGTGCCTATAATAGAACCTGCCTTCCTCACCAGTTTGTCCAGGCGTGAGGCGTCCCTCTTCATTATGCTGCCTCCCTAGCACACCACCGCGTAGAAGAGGGCGCTCACCACAACCGTGTGATAGAACATTTGCAGCATCTTATTGCAGATGTTGAAGGACGCCAGCCTTCTAAGGAAGTATAACCGGCTCTGTCATTTCTTGCACAGAGCATCAGTATTGGCAGTCCAGTCCAATTTATCATCCAGCTACACTCCCAGGTATTTATAGGTCTGGACCCTCTGCACACAGTCACCTCTGATGATCACGGGGTTCATGAGGGGCGTGGTCCTCCTAAAATCCACCACTAGTTCCTTGGTTTTACTGGTGTTCAGTTGTAGGTGGTTTGAGTCGCACCATTTAACAAAGTCCTTGATTAGGTTTCTATACTCCTCCTCCTGCCCACTCCTGATGCAGCCCACGATAGCAGTGTCGTCAGTGAACTTTTGCACGTGGCAGGACTCCTAGTTGTACTGGAAGTCTGATATATATAGGCTGATCAGGACCGGAAAAAGCAAGTCCCCTGCAGCGCTCCTATGTTGCTGACCACAATGTCAGACCTGCAGTTCCCGAGATGCACATACTGAGGTCTGTCTGTAAGATAGTCCATGATCCATGCCACCAGGTATGAATCTACTCCCATCTCTGTCAGCTTGTCCCTAAGGAGCAGAGGTTGGATGGTGTTGAAGGCGTTAGAGAAGTCTAGAAACATAATTCTTACAGCACCACTGCCTCTGTCCAAGTGGAAGTTGGATCAGTGTAGAATATAGATGATGGCATCCTCCGCTCCCACCTTCTCCTGGTATGCGAACTGCAGAGGGTCGAGGGCGTGACGGACCTGTGGCCTCAGGTGGTGAAGCAGCAGCCGCTCCATGGTCTTCATCACATGTGACATCAGAGCAACAGGCCGGAAGTCATTCAGCTCACTAGGAAGTGTGATACCTTTGGGACTGGGGTGATGCAAGATGTTTTCCAAAGCCTCGGGACTCTCCCCTGTTCCAGGCTCAGGTTGAAGATGCACTGTAGAGGACTCCCCAGCTCCAACACACAGGCCTTCAGCAGTCGTGGCGATACTCCATCTGGACCCACTGCTTTGCTGGCATGAAGTCTCCTCAGCTGTCTGCTTACATGGGAAACTATAATTGTGGGTGGGGGGGGGAAACTCTCTCCTATGCTGGTATCAGCAGAAGGATGGGTGGAGGGTGCAGTACTCCGAGGTAGCGAGTGGGTTAGGGTGGTCAAACCTGTTAAAGAAGTTGTTCATCTGATTTGCTTTCTCCACATCTCTCTCGACTGTGGCACCCCGCTTCGAGCTGCAGCCAGTGATGATCTTCATCCAATCCCACACTTCCTTCATGCTGTTATTCTGCAACTTCTGCTCCAGCTTTCTCCTGTACTGCTCCTTCGCTGACCTGAGCTGGACTCGGAGTTCCTTCTGCACACGCTTGAGCTCATGCTGATCACCGCCTTTAAAAGCCCTTTTCTTCTGGTTCAAAAGGCCCTTGATGTCACTTGTAATCCTTGGTTTGTTGTTAGCATAGCAGTGTACTGTTCTTACTGGAACTACAATGTCTGTACAGAAGTTGATGTAGTCAGTAGTTCAGTAAAAAAACCTCCTCAATGTTCTCACTATATTATCTCTGCAGGATATCCCAGTCCGTAGTTCCAAAACAGTCTCTCAGAGCCTGCTCTGCCTCAGGGGACCACTTCCTGAATGAGTGTGTGGTTGTAGGTAGCTCCCTCACTCTTGGTTTGTAGTGAGGCTGAGGCTGAAGCAGAACCAGGTTATGATCTGCTTTCCCAAGCGCAGGCAGTGGGGTGGCGTTGTATGCGTCTTTAACATTTGCATACAGTAGGTCAGTAGTCCTATTTCCCCAGGTATTACAATCCACATACTGGGAGAAGTCAGGTAATGTTTTGTCCAGCATCACATGGTTAAAGTCTCCAGCGATTAGCACAAGTGCCTCGGGGTGGTGCGTTTGTAGTTTAGCAACAGCGGAATGGATGATGTCACCCACTATCTCCACGTCCACCTGAGGAGGGATGTAAACAATAACAACAATGACGTGTTCATACTCTCTGGGCAAGTAACAGGGACGCAGACTTACGGCCAACAGTTTGATGTCCCTGCAGCAAGTGGAGATTTTGACGTTTACATGTCCAGAGTTGCACCACCTTGTATTCACATAGAGAGCGAGTCCTCCTCCTTTCCACTTCCCGCAGGTATTTGCGTGTCTGCCTGCTCTAACTATGTTAAACCCGGGTAGCTCCACGTTAGCATCTGGGATGTTAGTTCTTAGCCACGTTTCACAAAACACCACAAACTGCATTCTCTGTAGGTCCTGACATTTTTCACCAGCGCAGCCAGTTCGTCAATCTTATTTGGTAGTGAGTCCACATTTCCCAGGATCACAGAAAGCACGGAAGGCTTGTATCGCCACTTTCTCGCTAGCTGCTTAGCTTTTAGCTTAGTGCCAGCTCTGCTGCCACGATACGACCTTCTTACCTCGTCGGGTAAATAGGGAACCACACTGGCGCGGGCATTTGTTCTCCGCGCTTGAAGGTGACTACCTGAATAGACGAGTCTCGGCGTGTAAAAATCCATGTCGAAGTAGTAAAAAGTGTCCAGGGAACAGGTCCACATAAAAGAAAGTGGTAGGAAAAAAATAGATAAAAAGGTAGAAAGATAAGGTTATTTTAGGTTATTTTTTGTGCCCTTTCTCCATAAACCTGGAACCCAAATGATACAGCTGGGTGTTTAAATGTAGTACTATTGCATTTTAGGGGCTTTCATGTTTAAAAAAGATAACAAAAACTATTTATAAAGCTACTTTTTTTAATTGCCTGTTGCACTTGTCAAAACGTCAAAACCTCTGCATAGTGGCCAGTGCAGGAGGGTTTGGGGTAGGGAATGGAGTCTGTAAGATACTGTTGCATTTGATTTTTTATATTTTTTATTAATTAAACAAACTGCAAGTGGATTAACATGAGTAAAAGTATCTAGGCAAATTTGTTTTAAGTGTGTCTACAGATTGCTCCTTTTTAAGCAATTCCAACACTTAGCCTCTTTCTGTTTTTCCTGACTCTCCTTTATCATTTGGTTTGAAACTGATATGAATTCAGATCGCAGAAGGTGCATTTGGCTTGTAATAACACCCATGCTTAATGTCACTTTTTATTATTATTAGTGCCTGTCTGCCACATAGCAGATGCAGCTGATTTTTTTAATGAGAAAACATGTGGAGATTAAGCTTAGTTTAAAGTAAAGCCTTGCAGGGTTTAATAACTAGAAAAATCAAAACCGATCTCTTGTCAAGCCAAAGCATGTTCCAAAATCAAAGTTGGTAGATGACAAAGTTTTAGAACCAAAATGCTCACACCACTGTTAAGGTTTTTATCAAAAATTCAGATAAATAGGAAGTTCCTCCACTGACCTTTTTAACCTACCAAATTCTGTCATTTTTCTAAACGGCTCCAGTCACCTGTGCCTTGCAGTTTCAACGTTGCAGAAATAAAATGACGGTGCCTATGACGAAACCAAATATTGTGAGAAAGTTATATTTTAATAACTTTAAGTAACTCTAAGTGAAAATCTGTCATTGAAGTAAGATTCTATGAAAGCCTAAACCACAACACAGAGAAGAAAATTGAGGAAAAAAGTATGAAATAAAGCTGCAAAAATATATTTTAAAAAACCTGATCTATACATTTACCTTAGTTCAACAGTGGTGCATCATCATTTTTGCAAGGCAGTTGAGCCAAAAACAATGTCATTGTGCTTAATGGCAGAAACTGTCCTGCTAAACTTCGGAAGAATGTCATCCAATGAAATACATTTTTGGCATTTTGGAAAGCTTATTAATCATAGGCACAACTTTATTGGTCTGAATGACAGCTTCAGTTATGCCAGGGGGTTTTGTCAGTGTAAATACCCCATGTCATTTCTAAAATTGAGATTTTGATTATTACTGCTTCATTATTTTTTACCAATGCATGGTGCTGTGGTTCATACTTAAGATTTTTCTATCCTTAAAAGAAATTCCCTGTAACTTGGAGTTTGCAGAAATTAGGGGTCATGTCACCACGGGTAAACAGTCATAGGCCTAGGTTGATGGGCCTCCTTACTGCTTTAATTCTCTTGTAATAAGGTAATTTAAAAAACTTTATAAATTAAAATTTATTTTTAAGTGAACATCAGGTAACAGATTAACCATCTACTATTGCGAAGCATGAAGATTTTAATGATGAGCTTTAATACCACGCAAGTATCTCCAACTAGATTATGCAGCTACAAACCCTGAATGTTCAGTTTTTGAAATTAAAATTAGAAGTCTATTGGAATAGTATTTTACCGAATACTTGGCAATTTTATTGTTGTTTGGTTAGCTGGTTTATTGTTTGTAAGAGATTTGTTTTCATTACTGAACTAGTAAGTGTTTTATTTTGTTGTATATAGTCTTTGTGGTTATATTCTGGTGGATAGATGTGCCACATTTACTATCAGTGTAATGTTTTGATTGAGACATCATATATTTCTTTAATTTGATCATAAAGTACATACAATGACTTGAACTGTTAATAAATATCAAACACACATTCTTTACTAGAAATACACCAATTGAGATTTTTTAATTATTTCTATTGGGAATCGGCTGGTGTGCATCCTAGTTCAGACTTTATGCCATGTCCATTCCACTGTGACACATGAATGATTTTAGTGGACCCTATAAACATTAGGATTCTGTTAAGTTCAATTACATTTTTATATAGTGTAAGTTCTGGTACAGGGTATTATAGACATTTAAAAGTGTAATTTATATTAAACATAAAATTACTTGCATTACTCAAAAGAAGCCTTAATATGTCTACAAAAATGAACTAAATATTATTCTGCAGCTTTGTAGTTTTATGAAGAAAGCATTGTCTTCTAATTTGATTTGTTTCACAAAAAAGTACCTAAAATATAATACAGCTACATTGACAACTTTTTTTTTTTGTATAGTCCTTTTCACTGAGTGTAGGCGCAGAGCTTTTTGACCAATTATCAGTTAAAAATTCAAGTATAGTTTATACTAAATACAGAACGGGTACACATATAAATGCAGATTTGTTGAAACACACAGAACAAGGAGGGAACTGATTAAGCATAAATGGTAACCAACAATATCTGTCTATTAATTAATTGATGAAGAATGGTGCAGATTAAAAATGTTAAAGAGAAAGTCCTCAGTAAAGCCACTGTTCTGTGTTCAGGGTTTCCTAAACTGCAGTCTGTGCTGACTGTCCAATCTGATGGAAGAATTTTTCCATCCAATGATTTCAGTGTTCTTTTTTTCCAAGTGGACATGAGTAAATTCATATATGCATGCTGCCATTCATTAATTTTTATTTACATTCAGAAGAAAACTACACATTTAAAAAAAAAAAAAAAAAAAAAAAAGTGCATCAAGTACCTCTGCTTCCCATGATGCACCATAGTCTGAATGTTACACGCCTAGATTGCAACATCAGTAACAAAGATTCACCAGTAAAGCCACAGATAACAGGATTAAAGTTTTCTCATTAACGTCTTCACCTTGCCCGTCAGGTCTTCCGTAACATAGCGCTGTAACATCATCACATTGCACAACCTGTGACAAACCAGTAAGCCACAGTGAAATTCACTTTCTGTTTATTCACTTTTTTTTTCCATACACAAGCTGTTTCATGTCTCTTGAGATGGATTTAAACTCCACTGTCGGCAACGTCTGCATGGATTGTCTCAAAGTAGTCACAGGTTTCTTTGCGTATACTGAACTACTATACTGAATTAAGTAAATTAAAAGAGATAAGTAAAGAATAAGTTTGGTATTTTTCAAGTCATTAGTTAATTCTTCACAATCATAGTCATTTCCACATAAAATTGTTTCTAAAGTGAATTTTAAAAATACCATATTTTTTATAAAAATATTTATTTTTATTATTTATTTCACCTTATACAATTTATTGTATTAGGAATTTGTAAGTTTTCACATACCCCTTAGGGTTAGCCATTGTATAGTGCCCCTGGAGCAATTGCAGGTTAAGGGTCTTGCTTAACGGCCCAGCAGAGTAGGACTCCCTTTGCCAGTAACGGGGATTTGAACCAGCAACCTTCTGGATACCAGCGCAGATCCTTAGCCTCAGAGCCACCACTCCACCCCAGCAGCACTCCATATACTGTTGGTTTTCTGCATCCTTCTGGTTGTTTGTTATTTTAAAATGAATATATTTACATTTTTTTTAGAACAGAGTATATGATCATGACTCATATGGTTGCCCAGCATGGGCTGATAGCGTGTTGCTGAACCAAAAAAAAAACAAGACACATAGTGCCATGATCTGTAGTTAATCCTTGTCCTTTAAAATTAAACAAAGCGTTATTTAGGAGGTTTGTAAGGCCAAGGAACACAATAGGTTCTTTTAGTTTTATTTTTTTTATTTAGAAACATTCTTAATAACATTAAATGTCATATGGATGCTGCCATTTTATGCATTTTGTTTTGTCTGGTTGCCAGGGTTGATAGGCAAGGTCAACCCAGGTGTGTGTGCAAAAATGATATCACCAGGTTAAAGGTTTAAAGGTCATTGTTGTGCACTTTATGGCTCTCCAAGTTTGAGGACTCATCAAAGAAAAGATTAACATTCTCATTAGTGTTTCAATCAGAGTTCTGGCTGCAAATTTTTTTGTAAATTGACAACTACTTTTGTTTTACATTTTTGCTCTGGTTATGTGAAATTATTTTTAGTTTTTGATGACTCCACAATGTTCTTTAAATTAAGATTTTAGTCTTGCGTCCTGTGCTGGTTTTCCCCGTATGTACCCTTTACCTATTAAAAAACCACCATCACTCACCCAATTCCATCCTAACTGAAAAACTGCTGAGGCCCTTTGGAGTCAGCACATTCAGGCCTATCACTTACCTTGAAAGTGAGCGAAATGAATTTTATTATAGAAGAGATTATTACAGCTTGCTTCACTAATCTGGCCTTTTCTGTCTGAGCGAGTAAATATCTGCATAAACTAGATCCTAAAGAGTACACATGCACATCCCTTTTCTGGCAAGAAGGAAATACTAAGGACTCGTTTATACTTCACACTCAGAATGCATACGTGCCCGCATCATGGCTCCCACGCGTTCCCAGCGTTCATTTGATGTATCCTCTGAGCAGATCCTCTGCTAAATTAATGTGATATTGCAGTACCATCAAAAAGTCGGGGGGTGCAGTGTGCTAAAAGTTGGAATGTAACATCAGAATCTCTGGTTACTATCTACATGTGACAGAAAGCCGCTTTGCGGATCCTACAAGATCAATGTGTGCGCTTCGATGTTTGATGAATTGTTTGATGTGGTGAAGCAAAATGCCGACATACAAATGCATTTGTGTTGCTTTTATATTCAAGCGTCTCATATTCCCGATTGTAATGACACAGTACATTTTAAAAGTCTCACGTACTGTCTTCTGTGCCGTCTTTTTTTTCTAGGGCTTCCTCCGGACCTGACAGCAGTGGCAAACAGCAATAGATCGCCACACAGAACACATTAAATGTATGATATTCCAACTCTCTGCACATTTAGAATCCTAAGATTTACACTTGATATCACTTTCATGATGAAATGCATTGAAGTATGTATGTTACATTTTACAGATAAATAATTAATTTCGTTTAGGTAATGAATACTGTTAATAATTACACACATGGGGGTGACACGGTGGCAGAGCGGTAGCACTGCTGTCTTGCAGGGAATCACGTTGCTGGTATTCTCTGCCTGGAGTTTGCATGTTTTCCTTCTGGGTTTCCACAGTGTGCTCCGGTTTCTTTCCAAAGATATGCAGATTTGGTTACACTAAAATGATGGTAGTGTGTTAGTGCTTGTATTCACCTTGCGATGAGCTGATGCCCATCCAGGGATTGTTTCAGCCTCGTGCCCAATGCTTGCTGGAATGGACACATCCCTGGATTAATGGATTTAATCATTAAACATCCTTTTCAGAGAGATTGTGGTAAGGTGTCATCGGAATTTAATGGGTGTTCCAGGCAATTCACAACACAGCGAAACCGAACCAGTTCTCACCGTGATGATATCTCACACTGCCACCTGGTGGATTCCTCCAGATTTCTGTAAAGTACACGCGCAAGTTTAAACAGTAAAACACTTGCGTAGCAGGAGGGTCTGCTGCAGCATGTGTCGCGTCGCGTGAAGTATGAACCCGGCCTAAAAATGAAAGAGTTAAGAGACCCTGAATAATCAATAAACATAAAGTAATTCAGGTAGGGGAACTTGAATAGGGAAAATGGCATCAAGACGTTAGAATTTGGCATTTCTAAATAAATGAGTAAAAGTGATTATCTTAATAGAACAAACATAAATTCTATGCAAGATTTATTGACTTCTCCTGAACTTTAAATTTTAGTGCCAAGAATATTTTTTTTATTGCTTTCCATTGGAGATTTGGAAGAAGCCAGTTCAAAAAATTGGGTGTACACATGTAGCGTACTGTACTGGTACATTTTACATATTTTCCAAGATGCAGACTTTTGGGTCCACATTTCTTACACATCTTAGGCTCCTTTATTTCTCCCAGAGTGCCAAATTCAGTTTTGTTGAGCATATGTGCACTGTCTTATCAATTTCATTTAAACATGACATCATAGCAGTCATACCTTGTTTTGCTATTGTATTGATGGTAACCCTCTATTAGACGCATCTGTGACACACAAACTCACATTAAGGATCAGTCATATTGTGTGTCATCTATTAAATTTTGTAAAGTGGGCTAAAGCACGGTTATAATATTGCCATACTTGTAGTCTTTCTCTCTTTTACGTCTCTCCTTCTGGCTTCATAGATTAGACTAATCTTTTTGAATGTAAATACTTGTCTTTCTGGGTTAGCTGGTTTTGACTTTTTTCTCACAGTAGCTGGAGGCTAAGCAACTGGAATCATCTGTCCTTTCTAAGACTCAAAAGACAGAGAATTATGAATCAAATGGAACAAAGTAGAAATTACTGTAGGTTGACCAGTAGTATCTATTCACTGTATATTTAAATGTATGTAAAGCGTAAGCATATGTAAAGAAAAGGTATAATTGGTCAAATTGGAATGCCATGATACAGTAGAGCTGACTTATCCTTTAGAGACAGTCATGATCATTGGGGCATTTATTCTTGTTTGGTGCCTTTTTTTAATTTTAAAACAACCGTATGTTGATTAATATCTTCTTTAATTTGTTCAGGGCTGCAAACTCTTGGTTGGCTGTCCTACTACAAAGAACGGCTTGTCTTATAAAAAGCCTTTATAAGGCTTTTTCTAATGCCAAGTTCAGGTTGTGTACATGAGTGTGTGTGTTTGGCATAGTGAGTGCTCACTATGAATGCTATATTAGAATAAGTCGGTTCTTTGTGTTTCATGGTTTCCTAAAATCCATATTATGGTATAACTAAAATTTCAGATACCTTTGGTAGCTACGGGTATACTTTTAAAATGTAAATGTTTTACTGATTCATGTAATTAATGTAATAATTAATGCAATTAATTACATTGTATCTCTTATCTGTCTAAACACATGTTACATGGTCTGCTACACCAATAGATTTGATTGCAAATATTCATCTCTCTTGAACCAGTAAAAGCCAGTTACTCACTCACTTCCTTTCTCACTAATGGCGCTTCTGGCAAGCAAACACAGTACAAGATGTGGCTTCTTCTCATTCTTGTTTCTATTGACTTACCAGTCTGTTTGAAACACATGGCAATCTGGGTAATATTCTTAAAGGCTCAGTTGTTACACACTGTTCACATACAATTAAATACATAAGGACCTTACTTTTAAGAGACTAATAAACCAACACAAAAGTCAAGCTAGCGAATCGGAAATTCTAGAATGGCAATCAGTTTCTGTTCCGTCCGATATGTGGATGGATGACATATCATGGAGGGCGGGTGCGTCTGGGGAAATGTCATTTAATCCAATAAGCATATCTGTACTAAAGCGGTTTCGTTTTGTGGAGACGTGAGTCTGTTGCCTTCGCTGACACCGACTGCTTGAACAGGTTGTGTTGTTTGGAGGCCACCTACTGACTCTGGGAAGCTGCTGTGTCTGACTGTAGGGCGAGCGCCACAGCGCAATATGTGCCTCGGTGGGAAGCCGCTGCGTGAAGACATATTATGGAGGGTATATGCGATGGTGTGGGCAGTCGCGTCCGGGCGGCTGTACAACCTGGCGTGCACGCTTTACCTCAGGTGTAGTTCACAGGTCGTAGTCTCGTTCCTGTGTTTTCTTTGGTTTGAGCCATGACTCCTTTCGCAAGCATGTTGTAGGCACGCGCGCATGATATCCGGTTTACAACTTTCTCTTTTCTGTGTTTTCTGTGCAGTGCAGCAGTGCGCGTGCGCCTCGATGTGCCCAGCGCCCTGCGTCCATATCCAGTTTACAACCTTCGGTTAGTAAGATGGATGTTTTTGCAAATTTTGCAGAAACTTTTACATACTGCTAAAACTGTTTTCTCAAAACACACACTTGAAGAATCTAATCTCTAATACTGGATTAAATTATTAATCTTGGGAAAGGTTGTTTTTTTGTAAAATTAAGATCCTCAAAATGTATTTGGTCTTCATGTACATTACAAAGAGTAGTATTTTACATAACATTATAGAGATGGATTATATATAACTCTTGTGTAATCATTTTGCTGTGTTAACACTCCACAAGAAAATGTATTTTTCCGTTTTTATTAATCATTTTTATTCCCCTTTTAGCAATACATAAATATTTGGCTTGCCCAAAACTCTGCCTCATTTTTGGAAAATGGCCAAATTGATTCTTCTAATCTGAAAGTGGAATTGAAAATTTCAGATGTAGATGTAAAAAATAATGTAACAATCTTAATAAAAAGGTTTTTTTTTTTTTAACCATCACATTTATTTAAGCATTTAATTATGCTTAGCATGCACCCACACTATTATCAAAGTACATATTTTTATTAAACACATCTTCTTTTGTCCAACTCAAAATACTAAACTGTCACCATATGGTGATAAGATCAGCATATAGTGCTATGTATCTGCAATTTTAAATTAACAAATTTTGGCAATTCAGCTCGAATATATTTTATTTTAGTTCTCAACTATAGTTGAAAATGCAGTTTAGTCTGGCAGAAACAGATGTCCGATAACTCGAAGTAAACAATTGTGATTTTTTTTTTTTTTTTTTTTTTGAAATCTGTGAAGCAAAATTCACATTTAATTTGAAAAAAGTTTACTGCATAGACTTAACTATTTTTAAACAGTATACATATTTTGCCCTGTAATATAATATGCTAAAGAATGATCCTCTCTGGTATTAATACAGCATATGGTATGTAATTATATGAAAAATACGTATGATCAAAAATCTTGAAGCTGGAATATAGTTTAACAAGAAGTCAGGGAATTTAAAATCCTTTAGTTCTGATAGCTTCTGGTTTAATGCAGCCTTCTCTGTACCTTCTGCTACTGGCCAACTGTACCACTGACAATGATCAAGGAAAATTTAAAGTTTTTTTTTTTTAAATGTCTGTTTTGACGTAATTTTCTCATTTTATTTTAGACTTTAATGCTATTTCAAATTTCTCAAAACAAAATTAATTTGCTTTGATAAAGAGACTAAAAGCATATAGCACACAGTCATTGGTATATCTCGTGGCTGCTTCAACACACATTCATGAACCTGAGGTACCTTCTGCACTTCTAAATCACTTTGTATTCTTGGAAGAAGCCATAACATCAGATTTTTAAGGTTCTGATTCTCGCTTTTGCTGCATCTCAACTTCCTGCAGTCTGGCCCAATGCAAGCTGAAGATCACTCACATGTGGCCAGGAAGAGTCTGCAAATAACACAGTTCTAGCCCTTGGGACTTCAGACTCTACACTTTTGCAAGGCAGCCATAAGAGCCAACAAGAAAATAACTGTGACCACCAAAAATATGTAATGCAAATGCATCACAAGCCTTGCAAATAAATAGAGTGAAAGGCTCACAATAATGACTATGAAACCTTCTATTCCTGCAGCATTTTCACACAGAATACTATGGGGTCCTTTTAAAGAAGTCTTTGAAAAAGCCCACAAAACTTGTAGACCGGGATTGTTAAATGTAGGGTTGTCAAACTCCCTCAACTCTACACTGTTCCATGGAAAGAGCAGAACATGTATTTACTTTGCATGGATCTGATTTGCATCTTAAGGACTATTTACTGTAGTATCTTGGCATAGGCTTTCCTGGGGAGACTGAGGAGTGGAATATCTGGTTAAGGGAACAAGCATTCTTTGACCCTTTTAAAGCACTTTGACCATGAGAGAGGTGCTTTTGCTATATTAGTAAAATGTTATTTATTAATAACTTCAGCACCACCATTCAGTGCAATAGTAGAAAGCCGAGGCTCTTCTTGAGGTTAGAGTTAAATTCCTTTCAGATAAGTGTGTTTAGGCAATGTAGGCCTTTTGACATTCTGCCGGCCTCCAGTGTGTCTAGCTGATGCTTCTTATGTCTGAGCCTACTTGTTAAACATGTACTAATTATTTGCATTCATGCATCTCATTGTGTGAGAGTCCAGTACCTCAGATAAAGGTCAGAAAAATAATATAGTACAGTACTACCATTTTTTTATCGTGGTAATGTATCCTTCATATGCTGAGGATAAGGGTGTTTTTTGCATTCGTCCATGTTTTTAATCTTTGTACAGTTACTAACATATAACAACCAGCAGTAAGTAAAGTGTGATGTGCCATCTATTGTACTGAAAAAAAAGAAAGTTGCTTTAGTACTAGTACATGCATACCAAAATTTAGTTCAACAAATGTTGTACAACAAATGTTGCACTGCTGCAGATATTCACAAATGCCCCATCCAGGTTAAAGTAAAATGTTTGTTTTTTATCAGTGTTACAGTTTAGAAAGAACTTAATGTGAAGCAGTTTGCAAGCATTGTCACATTTAAGATTAAGTGCTCTGGCAAACTACTTACTAGTGATGTGCCTCTAAATCCAGATGACAGAAATGCTGAAAGACTGGTTTATGCTTCATTTAAAATTTTATCAGAAGAAATGTGGAAAGCTTGTAACTTCAGCTAAAATCATTCCTTGTAGGGTACCTCCTACTTTGTTTATTGCTATCATACTGTAAATGGCTGCAGATCATCTCTGGTGGAACTGCAATGAAGCTCCATGAGCAAAACAGGGGTAATTGTTCATGTAACACAGCTTCATAGTCAGCCTAGATGTAAAGTACCACAGGAGTTTTTTGCTCCCTCATGTTAACTACCATGGAACTGTTACCAGTGTTTGAATGCTAAATACTGTTCAGCTTGTTTTTGCTTATATAAAAGCTTAATTATTTGTTAAGAAAACATCAGTAGTCTACATGTACCTCATAGCAATGTACTGTACATGTACAACTCTTAAGAATACCAAATAAGGGCGAAACACGTGTTGCATACTCTTTGCATTATTTGACAGTAAACTATGCAATATATATATATATATATATATATATATATATATATATATATATATATATATATATATATATATAATAAATATATTGTGACAGGAGCCCCTTCAACACTGGATCCGGGGGAGCAGCCATGGGATGCACTCTATATCCCCCGGAATGTGTGGTGGCAGCCCTCCTGGGTTACATCGGGGCCACAGGTGTGAGACTTAAGGACTCAGACCTGTTGGGCTCTGTGGCCACCACCCAGAGGAGCTGCACAGCTTAACGAGCCTCTGTGGGCTGGAATGAAGCCACACCCGAAAGTGCAGCCTAATTAGGCCAATTACCACCTGGAACACTTCCGGGAGGGCTACAAAAGGAGACTGCAGCCACTACTTAAGGGCCAGAATCGGGAGGAAGAGGATGAGGTTGCCTGAGAGGAGTGGTGGTGCCAGAGTGGTGGTATCCTCTGCTCGCTTCGCTTGCCAGCTCCCCCGGCCTGTGCTATGCACCAGCCACTTCGCGTCTCTGCTGCTCGAGTTGTGAAGTGGGGGGCTGAACACACCCCAAGGAGACACGGTCGCTCCTCCGAAACCCCCTCTTAAACGGTAATACAATGGGAAACAAATGCAATCTTTTTTTTTTTTTTTTTTTTTTTTTTTTTAAACCTCATCCTTTGCTTGATCAGCTGCTGGCTTGCTGCTGCTGCTGTGCCGTGTGATCTGCATCTCGCACGGTGCTTCAAACATTTAAAAGCCTGTACAGCCAATTAAAACTATAAAATGACATTAAAAACTCAGAATCAATGTCTCCATGATGGGACAGTTAACTTTGTGAGCTGGAATGTTAAAGGCCTGAATCACGAATTAAAGAGAAAGAAAGTATGCTCTCACCTAACAGGCTTAAACGCTAAAATAGTATTTTTACAGGAGACCCACTTACTAACCAAGGATCAGTTCAGATTACAAAAAGACTAGACTGGCCAAATGTTCCATTCTAGCTTTATAAAGAAAACTAGAGGGGTGGGAATTCTCATACATAGAACAGTTCCATTTGTAGCATCAGATGTAGTGTCGGACCCTGAAGATATGTGATGGTCATGGGCAACTTATATAACAGTAAAATGATTTTGATAAATGTTTATGCACCCAATGTTGATGATAAGGAATTCATGCAAAATCTATTTGCATCCATTCCCAATGTGAACACTCATAAAATTATAATGGCTGGGGACTTTAATTGTGTTTTAAATCCACTCTTAGATAGGACTCCTGTGACAGGGGGGACAACATCTAATACTGCAAAGATAATTACACAGTTTTTGAATGATCACAACTTATCAGACCCCTGGAGGTTTCTTAACCCAAACTCAAGAACATATTCGTTCTACTCACCAGTGCATTATAGCTACTCAAGAATTGATTATTTTTTATAGATAATAATTTCCTGCCTACAATTAAATCATGCAAATATGACACAATTGTTATCTCTGACCATGCCCCTCTAGTCTTGGAGCTAAAATCAATAAGCTCCTCACACTCACCTCGCAGATGGCGTCTTAACCCTCTTTTATTGGCAGACGAGAACTGCACAGAATTTATATCCAAACAAATCAGCTTCTTCCTAGAGACTAACACGTCCACAGAGGTTTCTGCAGGAACACTCTGGGAAACTCTAAAGGCCTTCCTTAGAGGACAGATTATTTCATATCTTTCCCACAGAAATAAATTAGAAACCAAGAAAGTGTCAGAGCTAAGAAATGAAATTACTAGAATAGATGAAGAACAAGCCAGGCGTCCAAATGAAGTTCTCCACAGGAAAAGGCAGGCCCTACATACAGAATTTAACATCTTAACAACTAAAGAAACTGAACAACTTATTTTTAAGTCTAGACAGCATTACTATGAACACGGAGAAAAAGCTAATAAGCTTTTAGCTCAACAAATTCATAAACAAGAAGTTCACAATGCAATACCAGTAATCACCAACAAGAATGGAGAAGAAATCATCGACCATAATAAAATAATGCACACATTTAGAGATTACTATAAGTCTTTATATTCCATTGAGCCCAAAGAAGACAACACACAATCTAATGCATTTCTGGATACTTCACAGATACCACAAATAGATGCTTTAAGTGCTGAGGAACTGGATAAACCTCTAACGCTAGCAGAATTACTAGACGCTATAAAGTCACTACAAAGCGGGAAATCATCAGGCCCTGATGGTTACCCCGTAGAATTTTATAAGAAATTCTCCACTCAGCTAGCTCCCCTCTTATTGGCAACATTTACAGAAGCTAGAGACAACCAAATACTACCTCAAACATTTCAACAAGCATTAATCACCGTCTTTCCTAAACAAAAAAAGGACTTGTTACAATGTGCATCATACAGACCAATTTCACTCCTGAATAATGATGTTAAGATACTCTCAAAAATCCTAGCTAGAAGGATGGAGAAAGTGCTGCCCTCGGTAATATCACAAGATCAAACTGGATTTATTAAAGGCCGACACCTATCTTCAAATCTCCGACGCTTGTTTAATGTTATATATTCACCAGCAAAATTAAACACCCCAGAAATATTACTATCATTAGACGCAGAAAAAGCATTTGATATGATTGAATGGAATTACCTTTTCACTGCATTGGAGAAATTTGGGTTTGGCCCGAATATTTGTGCTTGGATCAAACTACTGTATACCAATCCAGAAGCTTCAGTTTGTATTAATAACATTTGCTCAGACTACTTTAAACTAGAACGTGGTACCAGACAAGGATGTCCCTTGTCGCCACTATTGTTTGCAATCGCTATTGAACCACTGGCAGTTCACAGCCGAAATTCTTATCAGATAAAGGGGATTGTCAGAGAAGGACTGGAACAGAAAATTTTTCTATATGCAGATGATATGGTCTTATATATATTATATATTGTCTTATATATATTTTTTTTTTCACCTGTATTATTATCATTCTTTAATTTAATATTATTTATTGTATCAGTATGCTGCTGCTGAAGAATGTGAATTTCCCATTGGGATTAATAAAGTATCTATCTATCTATCTATCTATCTATCTATCTATCTATCTATCTATCTATCTCTCTCTCTCTCTCTCTCTCTCTCTCTCTCTCTCTCTCTCTCTCTCTCTCTCTCTCAGACCCAGAAAACACTGTCCCCGCTGTTTTAACAGCACTAACAGAATTTCAAAAGATATCTGGTCTTAGAATTAATCTGAATAAAAGTATACTCTTTCCAGTGAATTCACAAGCATATAATATTAGATTAGACACCCTACCTTTTACCATAGCAGATCAGTTTAAATACCTAGGGGTAAATATCACAAGTAAACATAAAGCTCTTTATCAGCAAAATTTTGGCGTCTGTATGGAAAAAATTAAGCAAGACTTGCATAGATGGTCAACCCTTCATCTCACTCTAGCCGGAAGAATTAACATTGTTAAGATGAATATCCTTCCTAAACTTCTCTTTTTATTTCAAAACATTCCAATATATATCAATAAATCATTTTTTAAACAGTTAGATTCAATAATAACCTCATTCATTTGGAACTCAAAACACCCACGTATCCGAAGAGCGACCCTACAAAGACCTCAGGCAGAAGGTGGCATGGCTTTACCTAATTTTCAGTTTTATTACTGGGCAGCAAACATACAAGCCATAAAAACCTGGACACAAATAAATGCACATACCCAGGCTTGGTCTGCAATAGAAGTAAAATCCTGTAGTACTTCTTTATATTCCCTGCTCTGCTCTCCAATAAATGAAAGTCATCGCAAATATACTAATAACCCAATTGTGCTTTACTCACTCAGAATATGGAACCAAATTAGAAAGCATTTTAAGATGGAAAATCTTTTATCAGTGGCACCTCTGCAAGAGAACCACCTCTTTCAACCTTCGCAAGTATATCCAGTTTTTAATACCTGGAAAAGTTTTGGGATTAAAATGCTCAGAGATCTTTATATAGACAACATATTTACATCTTTTGAACAATTACGTTCAAAATTCAACCTCCCAGCTACACATTTCTTTTACTATCTTCAAATTAGAAATTTTGTTAAACAGAAATTGCCCGATTTCCCCCACCTTGCACCCTCCACAATGCTGGAAAAAATACTGCTCAATTTCGAGGAAACAAACACTATTTCTGCAATATATAAAATCTTATTAGAGTCCCTACCTTTCAAAGATCCAAGAGGATGTTGGGAAGAAGATCTCTTAATCAATATATCAGAAAAGGAGTGGAAGGTAGCAAAGCAGAGAATTCACCCGAGTTCTATATGCGCAAAGCATAGAATTATTCAACTAAAAATTATATATCGAGCCCATCTGTCTCGCTTAAAACTGTCCAAAATGTTTCCAGGGCAGGATCCAACCTGCGAGCGCTGCAACCAAGTTCCTGCCTCACTGGGTCACATGTTTTGGGCCTGCACCAAACTAACATCATTTTGGACAAAAATTTTTAAGTGCCTCTCAGACAGCCTTGGTATCACAATCCCTCCTAACCCATTAACAGCTGTGTTTGGTGTTCTTCCAGATGGACTTGAATTGGAGAAGAACAAGCAAACTGTGATTGCATTCACTACACTTTTGGCACGCAGACTTATTTTGTTAAATTGGAAGAATCCTAATTCTCCTCTTATAAGTCAGTGGGAAACCGATGTTTTATATTATTTGAAATTGGAAAAAATCAAATTTTCAGTTAGAGGATCTGTACAAAATTTTTTCAAAACATGGCAGGATTTAATCAATATTATTTTAGAATAAGAGAAATAACTATTATTGCATTTAACTCCCTTCTCCATCTCTTATTTATATAGATATTTACTTTTCCCTTTCTTTTGTTTAATGTTGCCTTATTAAAAAGCCTTAAGCAATTTTCCTTTAGCTAAGCTCTCCTTCTCAGGGGTGGGGTTTGATTAGTCTTCAAATTTGTTGGGTTATAAATTGATCTGTTTGTATGGAATGATTACAATGAAAATTAATAAAATAAAAGTATTTAAAAAAAAACCTGTACAGCAGCTGCCCTACTCTTTGTCTTTTATTTCTGGCCCCGGGCGTGATTAAATCTCTTGGCATAAAGAATCTGAAAATCAAACAACATCACATTAAAGTTCGATAAATTCTGAAAAGAATGATACCAAACATATATACATGTACAGTAGATTTTAAAAAAATCTCGATTTAAAGCGTGACATAAACGTCACATAAAACCATTGCACTTTTAGGCTTAGAATTATATATAATATATATCTATAAAAAAAATCTTGGAAGGCTTGGAAGGAGACGATTCGTGATCTTCTCAGAAGACAAATTGACTTCACGCGAGACAAGGCAGTGAGGCAAAAGGACCGCTGCTGTACAGGCTTTTAAATGATCGACATGCAGCATGACATGCAGAACATGCAGCTTGGCAGCAGCAGGAGAAAGATAGCAGCTGATTAGACCGCATCTCCTCAGCGTGTGTGGAGGCGGTCAGAGAGAGAGGCATTATTGTGAAAGGCCTGGACTGAGGGTGATTGGTGCAGGAGCACTGGGTTGTGCGTACACTTGTATATAAATAATGTATAATAAACGTGTGTTTGGGTGTAAACCATCGGTGTCTGCCTGTCTGTGTCCGGGCTGCTTTCCACAATAGATATATAGATGTATAGTTAGATAGATATAGATATATCTTCTTATAGAATGCTACCGTGGCTGTCCGTTTGTCTGTCCAGGATTTTAAATCACCTGTAGCTCGCAAACCGTTTCAACTATTGACCTGAAATTTGGTACACATATACTATGTGATGTCTACTATCCGCTTTCGGGATGATGATTGACATCCAAGGTTATTCCTATTTTTATTTTATTTTATTGTAGAATTGACTCTCGGCAGCGGACAGCAGGTTGTCCGTACGGGCGCTGTTCTCATCCCTACCACCTTCGCCGTCACTTCCCCTACCTCATCATATCTTAAATCATTCTTGAGGTAGATTTAAGTGAAAAATTAAAGCAAACTTACTAAGTAATTGCAACACAAACATTGACATAATCAGTTTTAATGCGAAAAGATGACAACGAAAGAAGACAAGAAGCGGGCTGCTAGGGTGAAGAAAAGAAGAGCTGCTTAGGAATTTGCAAGCGCATCAACCTCTGAGCAAACGAATGCTAAACGTACAGAGAAAAAGTATGAAAACTAGGAATGCTCACGTCAAGTGTATTCATTGCACCATTACTAGTATATTATACCCTAGGTTCTTGTCTATAAGCCGGACTCATGTATAAGCCGGAGACCAAAAATCATATGAATTTTTAAAATAAAATCGTATCATAGATAAGCCGGACTCATGGATAAGCCGAACGTACTATAATCTATAACTAATAGAAGGGAGGGAGGTCAGTGGTCTCACTCGCACCCATTTAATTTCTTTAAGGGGGGAGAGAGTGTGAGATATTGGCGTCTCTCACTCCCCGCATGGCGCGGTTGGAGCGGTCGCAGCGCATTCTTTCTGCTCTGGGCGTCGCTGAGTCAACACGCGCGCGTAGCGGTCATTTAAATTGTGATTTTATATGTAAGCATATTTAAATATATATCGCGAATTTTTTGCTGGTTCGCGGATTTCTGCGGACAATAGGTCTTTTAATTTCTGGTACATGCTTCCTCAGTTGGTTTACCCGGTTGATTTCATACAAGGGACGCTATTGGCAGATGGCTGAGAAGCTAGATTGCATACTTTTCTCTCACTCTTGCGCTGCCTATCTGTGATCCTGACATATGGGGATTGAGCAGGGGGGCTGTTCGCACACCTAGACGATACGGACGCTCGTCTAAAAATGCTGAAAGATTATCTTCACGTTGCTATCTTTTGTAAAGCTGATTCCTGAAAAGACATGCTGCACAGTGCTTCGCATACTTAAAAGCTCGAAGGGCACGTATTGATTTTTGACTGAAAAACAAACTCTGTCTCTCTCTATCTCTCTCTCTCTCTTCCTGCTCCTGCTCCTGACGGAGGGGGTGTGAGCTGCCGCCTTCAACAGCTTTGTGCCGCGGTGCTTCGCATACCTAAAAGCCAAACAGCACCATTGATTTGTTTGCTAGAGATTGTTTTCTCTATCTATGTGACACACACACCTTTGAAGAGGAAGATATGTTTGCATTCTTTTAATTGTGAGACAGAACTGTCATCTCTGTCTTGTCATGGAGCACAGTTTAAACTTTTGAAAAAGAGACAAATGTTTGTTTGCAGTGTTTGAATAACGTTCCTGTCTCTCTACAACCTCCTGTGTTTCTGCGCAAATCTGTGACCCAAGCATGACAATATAAAAATAACCATATAAACATATGGTTTCTACTTCGCGGATTTTCTTATTTCGCGGGTAGCTCTGGAACGCAACCCCCGCGATGGATGTATAAGCCGGACTTATGTATAAGCCGATATTCTATTTTTTCATTTTCACAACTTTTTTCCTTAGATAAGCCGCGGCTTATAGACAAGAACTTAGGGTATATGCACAACTGATATTTTAAATATGAAATACTCTAATAGCAATAATTGGTTGACCGTCTACTACAAACAAGGGCTCATCTTATAAGCCTTTTTCTAACGCAGAGGTCATTTTGTGTACGTGAGTGCATGTGTTATACATTATAACTGAATATTCCCAGTTTTACAAAAAAAAATGCTAAGATACTTAATCTGTTTACACTACTAAAAACAAAATTGGGTGGTATCGAGTGAAGGGATTCTGTATTTGGAAGTAACAGATGGACATTTTTTTTCTGAATAGTTTCAACTTTAATTTCAATTGGGAAATGGAATAATTTACAGTATTATCATATCCCTCTTATAAGGATGTATCATTTAGGCTCTGTAGCAAGTCCTGTTGTGTTAATCATTGACCTTTCACCCAGTGTAGTGACTAATACAAAAATAGAAATATAATTTATAGGTCAGTTTTATATTAGACTGGCCGTTCATATTGTAAGCATACATCTTCATCATTCTCCAAATAAAGTTTTTTATTTTCCAGTGGAACTGCTCACAGTATGATATCCTCTTGAGTTTAGTGAAGCCACTTTAGTTATTTAATATTTACTCAAAACAGTCACTTTTTCTCTTGATGAGATGAAGTTACAACACCAGCTGTGTATTTGGCAGCCTGGAGACTTTAAATACTACTACATATCCTCAAACCACTGCTGATGGTTAATTCCATTTTTGGAGAGGAACCGTGCAGTACTAAGTATCAAAGTCAATTTTGAGTGGTGTGGTGAGGCATCCTATAACCACCCCTTTACCTTTCAGCTGGCCACAGAGATTCTAAACTTTTTTCTAATTTCTAAAGTGAAATTCATGATCCCCTGTGAGGATCTTGTAATTTTAAATGCATTTGACCAATGGCTCCCCAAGAAATACTACCCCTTGCTTTGCTGTTGGAGTGGATCCCAGTAGTATATCCCCCATGTAGGAAATGTAACAGTGTGCTGCTGCTGCTACAAAATTACAAAATAATGAAAATCCATCATCCTGTCCCAGATACTCTGTGATGTTTTTTAAAATTCATGTTTTAGTTCCATTTAAATAATAGCTTAAGAAGTAAAACTTGGATTTGCAAACCTAATCGCCTGCAAAAAAAGAATGTCTTCAGAATGGGCAGCTGCATTTAGCTCTGTGACTTGGTTTTTAAACATCATTGAAGCTACAGTTCTATATTTATTCAAATTTTTTTAAAATTAATTTTTGTGCTTACTTCTCACTGTTTATTATATATTAACTTCTTTAAATTATTAAATTGCCATTTGTTGTTAATTAAAAATTGGTACAGTATAATTTCATTTGAGCAAACCATTGACATTTCCCAAGATGGTTCTCTACTCCCATTGACACCGCTGCTGTATCAGGTTTCTGTGGGAAACACTGCCCAGTATCCCTGTGTAAGGTGTGGTTCACTTTGGTCTTCTTTAATGACCATAAGAGGTGAATTTATTACCAGTTTTGGTCTTTGACTATCTCACCCCATTTAACTACTTCTGCTGAAGGTAACCCTACCAGAACTACAAGGTTTTCAACAGAATATCTCTAATCATCACTGGAGCTTGCAAACATCTCTTCAGTGACAGTCAAGTTAATTTCTTTTGGTTTCAAACTTAATTAAAATACTCCATGCCTCAGAATGCCCTTTTCTGGTTAGGCTTTGCCTTTCAATTCATGCTAGTGTAATTTGTCTGCTCGTTATGGATCAATTGACGGACCTTGCTAATCAGCTGTTGTACACAATCTTCAGAAAGGTTCCTTAAAGCAACAAATAATTGGATAAGCTAATTTTAAAATCTTGATTAGGAAACCAATTGAACTGTTTTAATCTAAAGCTGGTAATTTGAATATGCATGTATTTATTTTTAAATGTTTTACAGTCCAAAAAAAAAGAAAAACACTTTTTAAATTATATTGTGGACATGAAATTTTTTTTAAACATTTAACAATATTTTCAAAATGAGTTGTTTGTTCTCAATTGCTTCTAAATATTTGATATATTGTGGTAGATCAGCCTTGGCACAGACAGACACGGACACAATGTTCCAAAAAACACACTTTAATTGTAAAAGTCCTGCACACAACACAGTGCCCCTGCACCAAACACCTTTCTTCCAGTTCTTTTCTCTCCCTTCCGGACTTCTCCTGCCGCCTTTTCACCTCTCCTCCCGAGTGTTGCCTTCTTCCTCCTGACGTGGCCGTCTCACTCGAAGGAGGCGACCTCTTTTATAATCACCCGGATGTGCTCCAGGTGCTCTCTGATAATTCCGGGTGTCCCTGGAATCTCTTCTGCCACCCGGAAGTGCTGACACAAAGGGCTCCACAATCCTCCAGGTGCCCCCCTGTGGTGGCCACGGGCCCCAATGGCGTTGAGCTTCTGTGCTCTGTTCCCGTGGTCCCCATACAGACCAGGGTGGCCGCCCTCTCGTGGCTCAGGGGAGGTATAATTCCTCTCCTAGTCCTTCTAGGCGTCCCAGCCGGGCATGGGTCCTGGCCGTCCGCCACAATATATACCATATATATAGTAATCCCTCCTCCATCGCGGGGGTTGCGTTCCAGAGCCACCCGCGAAATAAGAAAATCCGTGAAGTAGAAACCATATGTTTATATGGTTATTTTTATATTGTCATGCTTGGGTCACAGATTTGCGCAGAAACACAGGAGGTTGTAGAGAGACAGGAACGTTATTCAAACACTGCAAACAAACATTTGTCTCTTTTTCAAAAGTTTAAACTGTGCTCCATGACAAGACAGAGATGACAGTTCTGTCTCACAATTAAAAGAATGCAAACATATCTTCCTCTTCAAAGGAGTGCGTGTCAGGAGCATAGAATGTCACATAAATAGAGAAAACAATCTCTAGCAAACAAATCAATAGGGCTGTTTGGCTTTTAAGTATGCGAAGCACTGCGGCACAAAGCTGTTGAAGGCGGCAGCTCACACCCCCTCCGTCAGGAGCAGGGAGAGAGAGAGAGAGAGAGAGAGATAGAGAGAGACAGAGTTTGTTTTTCAGTCAAAAATCAATACGTGCCCTTCAAGCTTTTAAGTATGCGAAGCACCGTGCAGCATGTCGTTTCAGGAAGCAGCTGCACAAAAGATAGCAACGTGAAGATAATCTTTCAGCATTTTTAGACAAGCGTCCGTATCGTCTAGGTGTGCGAACAGCCCCCCTGCTCAATCCCCATACGTCAGGATCAGAGAAAGTCAGCGCAAGAGAGAGAGAAGAGTAAGCAATCTAGTTTCTCAGCCATCTGCCAATAGCGTCCCTTGTATGAAATTAACTGGGCAAACCAACTGAGGAAGCATGTACCAGAAATTAAAAGACCCATTGTCCGCAGAAATCCGCGAACCAGCAAAAAATCCGCGATATATATTTAAATATGCTTACATATAAAATCCGCGATGGAGTGAAGCCGTGAAAGGCGAAGCGCGATATAGCGAGGGATCACTGTATATAAAATCCCCCCCCACCCATAATTAGACATAGTCTTTTCTATTGAGATTACAGTGATGTCATGAAAAAAAATATCAGCACCATGAAATCTGGTTTTATGAGTGAACTTTAAATGTTATGGATAATGTATACAGTGTATTACCAACTCAAATACTTGATTGCTTAGTGACATTTTACGGTCTTTCAGAGAATCTACAGTATAATAAATGCTGATTTTAAGTACTGGAATTGTGACACTGCAGTTCTGGCTGGATGCTTGTACTTACAGACTGATTTGAGACTAGTGACTGAAATCTGTTCAAAGATTATTTGCCTGAACATAATATGCATGCATTTTTGTATGGCTAGCTATGTTCCTTTCAGGAAAAAAAATCTACCTTTTATCTGCCAGGGATGGGTGATGATAAATACTATTTAATCTTATGTTGAGGTTTTCCTTTAATTTGTATGGGGATTCTTCAAAAGGTCACTAAGGCTTTGCAATAGTAACCTTTACTGTGGTGGTTCAGTGCCCTGCTGCTTTTGACCTTGTATTCGGTATGTGAGGAGCTGTCATGTTCTGAATTTTTTTTTTTTTTTTTGTACAAGCTGAACTAGAAGTGTTGTATACATTTTTTTGGTCAGAAGGTGTTAAAGGAGCTAATATTTACATCTGTTTATGAACTCATTATGGGGGAGGTGCTCCATCTCACTAATGTGAGTAAGACTGGATACAAATGTTCAAATAAGGTGAACCAAGTGTGATGGAGGACTTAGGATGGTTGTCAGCTAGTGTGAAGCAGAAAGAAACTAGGGAGTTCATACTTGTCAGTTGATTAAAATTTGTATTACAAATAGAGGTCAGTGATTTTTGCAGGTTGATCCAGTATATCAAATGAGATGCTTTTTTCTGGTAAAGATTTTGAGAAAACCGTTTTACTGACATGCTAAAAAGTTAGTGGAAAACTTGCAGACATTCCTAATAGTGAAACATGATCTGGCACGAAACATGCAAATCTGTGAAAGTAAGTAGAAAGTCTGATTTTGTGTCGGTGTATTAGTGTCTTAAAGGTAGTGCTGGGCGGTATACCGGTTCATACCGAAAACCGTTTTTTATTTTTTTTATGATATGGATTTTTCTTATACTGCAACACCGGTTTAAATTGCCTAAACGACGTTCAGAACGTGGCGCAGCGGGAAACTGTTCAAGTGGGGACCTTTTTCACTGCTACACCGCTAAACACAGATTTGTTGCACTAGGGCTCTTTTTCACTGCTACACCACCAAATAGTGGGTGGTAGCATAGGTATGCCGCGCAGTGAAAATGGACAGGGAGCCGAAAAAAAGGGGTCACGTCTGTCGCCTGGAGATGCTTTAGCTTTAAAAGGTCAGATGTGTAAATACTGTTTCTATACTACTGGATAATACTGCAAGCCAAGTTGTACTTGTTTTATTTGTTTTCAATACAGTGTAATGTACCTGGGTACTGTGTAATATTGTGACGACATGTTGACTTTATTCTCGTACTTTGTCATTAAAGTAGAACATCGTAAACTAAACTTCATCGTAAAATGAATAATTTACTAGATTTTCTCAAACCCCGTCATAAGTTATATAGCACATTAAATGCTTTGTGTTAAGTGTTCCCCGAGCTTCTTAAACTGACTTCCTCTGCACTAAGAGGAGGCACTGGCAGCAATCGCCACACAGAATCCATTCACATGATATTCATGCTCTCTGAACATTTAGAATGCCAAGATAAATACTTGATATAATTTTCCTGGTGAAATGCATTAAATCATGTATTAATCATGTGGGGGCACGGCGACGTGGAGGTTGCACTGCTGCCTCGCAGAAAGGGTGTCCCGGGTGTACCCTGCCTTGCTTAAACATGTATAACGAAGATATTTTTAAAGTTCTGAACACTCCGTGGGCTAAGTTTATAACTAGTTTTAATTTCACAAAGACATTTATTGTGTGGTGATTGGTTATGTGGAGAAAGAAAAAGGAAGGATAGAAATTGGGGTTTTGGTGCGTCAGATAGAGACAGCAAGCGCGCAATAAAGAAAGCCTGCTCAGAATAACATCCATTGAATTCTGTGTTTGTCTCTCCGACCACCAGATCACAAACCCAACATTTAAACAATATTTAAGTTAAACCTGTGCGATACCCATTCATACATCCAGTTTTTCGGAGCCTCGTCACACCTGCCATAAAGTTCTCTACACTGAACTTACACCGGGGACCCCTTACTGCGAGGGAGCAGCACTACCACCACACTACCGTGCATGTTTAATACCTGCTTTAATGCATTTCATCATGAAAATGATATCAAGTATTTATCTTAGCATTGTAACTTTTCAGAGAGCAGGAATATCATACAGTGAATAGATTCTGTATGGTGATCACTGTCTCCTCTTAGTACGGAGGAAGTCAGTTTAAGAAGCGTAGTGATTAACAACTGGGTCGGGGAACACAACACAAAGCATTTAATGTGCTGCATTAACTTATGATAGGGTTTGAGAAAATCTAGTAAATTAAACAATGATTTTAGGATGAAGTTTAGTTTACGACATTCTACTTTAATTATAAAGTAAACTATGAGAATAGAGTAGAAATGTCGACTTTAATCTCGACATAAACGGCGAGAATAAAGTGGAAATGTCGACTTTATTCTCGACGTATAGTTTTTTTTTCTTCCCTGTGTCCGTATTTTTTTTTCTTCACCGTGGCCCTAATACGATTCCGTAGGGCTATACCACAAATACAATTATAAATGCAAGTTGCAGTTGTATTATTTATGTATATAGCTTAGCTTGAAGCAAGGTCCATATTAATGCAGTTTGCCTAAATGATAGTTCAGTTGGTAAAGATGTCATCACCAAGATTGCGCTTGTTTTATTTTATTTGAATTTGGTGAATACTGTGTAATGCACCTGGGCTTTTGAAGCCTTGAAGTAATAGTGCAACTATCAGTAATAATACAATTATTTATTTTATTGTTATTATTTATTAGTTTAAATATTATGCAGTTTAATGATGGTAAAGTTGTTTAAAAAGTCACTTTAACGTGTCAGTGGACAGAGATTGTTAACATTAACAGAAAGTGTAATTGTTTTACAAAAAATATTTATTTATTCCTTTTCTAAGACATGTTCAGTGCAATACAACTTTTGACAAGCACTTCTGGATATTTTCCTAAGTCTAAATACCTCTTTGTATGGTTGAAAATATGTTGTCAAAATTATAATTTAAGTTTTTGCAAAATTTGTTAAATAAAAAGGTTCTATATTTTGACTGCATCTGTCATGCAATGTGATTTCCTTCTCTTCATTAGTGCCACCCCCTTGAAAAGTATCACTTTATGGGGCAATGCAAACCTGTATTAATACTTGTGTGCACATTAAAATGTTTTTTTTGTACAATGTACAATGCTCTTGACAGTGGAATAGGTTATTCTTAGCCAGTAATTGCAGTGGAAAATGTGATTAACATCCACTCATGCATGGGAAAAAAATACCGTCAAATACCGTGAAACCGGGATAATTTAGAAAAATACCGTGATATAGAATTTTGGTCATACCGCCCACCCCTACTTAAAGGTAGTGTCTTTGTATGTGAGCTTGCATGTGAACTGTGTGCTGTTGAGCCTACCCCTTTAAAGAGTTACCTAGAGTGCTGTGCAGGTTTGGTTAGTCAGTGCAAATAGGAAGGGAGAACAGGAAGAAGCCATGTGTTGGCTTGGCAGCGGTAATAATTTTGTCCGTTCAAGAAAGATGAACACCTGCAATTGAATCTGTTTGAGTAGCAGTGTTAACAAGTTTTTCCATGGATAAGAGATGTGTCTGTTATTTACAATATTTAGTTAAATATTTATATGTTGAAAAACATCATTTCAATCTGAAAAGTATATACAAATACATTATTCCAGTATCTAACAAAATCATCATAATTTTTAGTTAAACCGTGTTATAAATGTTAGGCCATACTGCCGACTTCTAGTCAGGACGAGGTGAAATAAGTGATAAATAAATGACTTTGTGCTGTGCTAGACCAAACCAAAAGCAAAAACTTTTCTGAAGGCAATAAAGGTATATTTAGAAATTATGAATCTGATCCATGTATATTTCCAGATTTTCTTTATTGTGTATTGAATCTATTGTGTATTGCTGAATATTTTATGGTTCTGGGTGAATGGAAGATATAGAACTTACAGAGCAAGCAGGTGAGCTGTCACTTGTTAATTATCTAAGTCAGTGTCTTCTTATGCATGCAAAATCCAATTAAGAAGAACTTTGGAGGAAAGAAAGACTTGCACCGTTCACATGTAAAATTAACCTACAACACCTCATGCTATTATACTTATGCAGTTAGGAGAACAGTGATCCACCGCTATATCGCGGTTCAGCTATCGCGCCCCCGCTACATCGCAGATTTATTAATATTATTATTATTACTAGGGGGCTCTGCCCCCTGCTCGCTTCGCTTGCCCACCCCGGGTTTGGTTTACTGGATAAACAATTTAAAGAGATTGTTATTTTCATGGGAATTGTTACATATGTATTATTTTCATTTTTACTTAAACTTTTGTAAAAACAATATTTGTCCTTCATTTCTCTTTCTTGTGGGACTTATAACTCTGCTCGCGTTGTGAAGGGGGGTCTGAACGCATGCTAAAGAGATGCGATCGGTGTGTACAAAGTGTGTTTTAATAAGTTTACATGTGTTTAAAGCGTGTGGGAGAGTTTTTTTTTAAGGCTTAAACTATAATAAAAATGTTTATTTATATGGTCTTTCTATATTGGGATTTTCACCTATCGCTGATGGGTCTGGAACGTAACTTCAGCGATAGGTGGGGGATCACTGTATAAGCTTCTCAGCTGACACAGGTTTTGGCACAACTTTTATGGTTAGTTCTCTCCCCTTGGTCAGGAAGCATTTGATGCAGGAATGAAAAGTTTATATTTTATTTCACGCTGACACACTTGGTTGAGTAACATTTTGACCTTTGGTATAAAGGCTTGGTTCTAGTGTACACAGGCACACACCTGCACCCACACAGTGGAAAACTTGTATTAGCCAGTCAAACTACCCTGTATGTTTCAGGTAGCTTGAGGGGAAGCATACTCACAGTAGTGAAGTGCTGGCTTTGCCATAGGTTACCAAATAAGTACTATGGCTTCGATCGAGGAGAGTTGAGCTGACTCATCACAGTGGAGCTATTGATTGGTGAAATTCGCCAAAGGTTTTTCACAGTGAACATGCTGTGTTCCCCAGTGATCTTGTTTGCAGAAACATTTCCTGAAAATGCAACATGAGGTCGGTTTAAACAATTTTTTTTTTTTTTTGCTCCCAGCTCCCCTTGACGCTTTGTAAGACCAGCGTGACATTTCAAGATTGCAGCAGCCATGTTGGATGGGGATGTCACTACCCACTGACATATGCACAGAACTTTCAAGTATGCTTCCTGACAGCATACTCCATTTTAGATTTTACATCTCTGCTTTGCCCATGCTTTATGTCACTTTCTACTTTGTGTGCCAGCCAGATTTGCATCTGGCATATGTTTTTTTTTTTTTTTAAAGAAAAAAAAAATATTTTCATTTAAGTGTTACATAAAGTGACCATAATGAGAATATTATGAAAATAATTTGGTGTTCTGCGTCGACTCATTGAACATTGTTACTTTACTGTTTTTTTAAGCATGTTATACTCCTTGCTGGTAAATCAGGTACTGATGGTGACTGCACATCCTCCCCACATCTGGAGTATGGAATGCTCATGTCACAGCTTTGGCCACAATAACCTGTCCATACCCTTCTATTGTCCACAGGGATACTTCAAAAGACCATTGTAACCTTATCTCCACTCAAAACTAGTTCAGCTAGTTTTTCCCCTTTGAATTCAATACATTTTACAGAGTTTAGTGAACTTCTTGAACAGTTCTATTGTTTTGCTGAATTCACACTGAAGTGATCTCCATGGGCTTCACTGATCACTATTGACCACTGAGGGTTAGGTGAGGTAGACCATAAGTGGTTCAAATCAATGAGCTTATTGCAAAAAAGGTTATTGCTTTGAAAGGTATAGTAGTAATTCAGACAAACATTCTTGTTTTGTTAATTGATTTGTGAAATTTTGACTTTTGATGCTTTCTAAGCGTATTTCACATATGCTTTTCCTTTAATATAATGTAAACCTCTTAAACAATTCTCTTATTCCCACATATAGCTGAACATACAGTAAAACGATTACATTTACATTATTATAGTTTGTCTATAAAACCATCTAAGACTTCTGTTAGCATCATTGAGAGTGCTCTGGCTTGCAGCAGTGAAGTGCATTCTGTGTCACAGTGCATCAGATATGACCTTGTTAACTTAGGTTTTGTCAGCTGTAATGTTTATTACTTATTTCACTCTATATTTTTTAAATTTAATTTCTAATTTACAGTATTTCACTCTACTTCAAAGATGCAGTTTCCTTCCGGGCTCTGAGGCTAAGGAGCTGCGCTGGTATCCCGAAGGTTGCCGGTTCGAATCCCCGTCACTGCCAAAAAGGCCACTGCTCTGCTGGGCCCTTGAGCAAGGCCCTTAACCTGTAATTGCTCCAGGGGCGCTGTACAATGGCTGACCCTGCGCTCTGACCCCAAGGGGTATGCGAAAACTACCAAATCCCTAATACAAGAAATTGTATAAGGCGAAATAAAGAACAAAAAAAAAAAAAAAAAAAAAATTTATGTTATTTCTGAGTAGATTTCCCAATTTTCCCAAAATTTTATATATGGTACATTCTTACCATCTTTAAAGCTGTGTCAGTTTAATCTGATATGAAAATGTACTGTTTAGCCACAATATCTACACAAACGACTTTTGGATAATGACATTTGCAATGGGGGAATAAAACAATTTGAGTCTTATTTGAGGTGATAAATCCTAGGGTTTAGTCGATGGTTGATGATACTGATTGACTGGACATATCATCAGGGTAAATAAACATTGACAATTGGCTCCAAGCATTTTACAGAAATTTCCT